>NW_028281546.1:0-230000 GCF_059751285.1 Brachycentrus maculatus | reverse complement strand
ATAATATATATAAATATATATATATATTTATATATATAAAATATATATATATATATATATATATATATATATATATATATATATATATAAATATATATGTGTGTGTGTGTGCGTGATTAAAGTGAGTCATTGCCTCTGAAGTTTTACATATTTAAAAGAAAACTTCAGAGGCAATGACTCACTTTAATCACGCACACACACACACATATATATTTATATATATATATATATATATATATATATGTATATATATATATATATATATATATAAATATATATATATATTTATATATATATATAAATATATATATATATATGTATACATATATATATATATATATATATATATATATATATATATATATATATATATATATATATATATATATATATATATATATATATATATATATATATATATATATATATATATATATATATATATATATATATATAATATATATATATATATATATATATATATATATATATATATATATATATATATATATATAAATATATATACATATATATATATATATATATATATATATATATATATATATATATATATATATATATATATATATATATATATATAAAATATATTACATATATATATATATATATATATATATATATATATATATAAATATATATGTGTGTGTGTGTGCGTGATTAAAGTGAGTCATTGCCTCTGAAGTTTTCTTTTAAATATGTAAGATATTTAAAATAAAAATAATAAAAATTAATAGTATATTTTTTTTCATGTATGTAATTATAATCCAAGATTTGGACCTCACATACTTACATAAGAGTTTCTGCTCAGTAATAAGCTTCTTTTCATCTCACCATTAGATGTGGCTAGTGAAGTTCTAATGATTCAAGAACAAGATTTCTTAATTGGTACATATATACAATATATTTAGAACTTCCAAGAATATAAGCAGTGTGGTTGTCAATAATGGGTGTAATTGATGAATATTACATGCGTGTATGACGGTTGTCAGCCCCGTAAATGCCCAGTGTTTCGGCCAAAATCTGGGTATTTTTTAGAATAATTGATGTATTAAAATAGTATTAATAAAGGTAATCAAGAAGAACAAAGAGACGCAGTTCAGTAAGTTTTAAATGTAACAAATACTGTCCCCACCCCAAGCAACGCCTTTAAAATAGTATTTAAGGGGTGGCGGACAAATATTTGTGTGCTCAGATTAAATAAGATTCGAAACGTGTGTACGCCGCGCTCGCTCTGTTTTTATATTGGTGTCTCTTTGTTCTTCTCGCCCCTTGTGTTTTATAATTTTCGATATATTGGTGTAATTTTGTTATTTTTACACTTATAACTTTGCAATTTTTAATAAATAAATGATTATCTTTATTTGCGCGTTTCCGTCTTCCCAATGAAAAGTGTTCCGGTACCGTTAGCAGTAACAAATTGGTCCTTCGAGCCGGATCTGGAACACTATGGAAGCCAATCGAACTCCTTCAGTGACCAGCATATGTTGGAGTACGTGGTCCATGAAGGCGCGAATGGAGTATTCTGCGGGTAAAGTGAGGATAGCGAGGCAAAGAGCAAGGATAGCTACAGAAAGGGCGAATGCTGACAAATCGCAACTATTGTCAGATAAGGCACGACTGGCGGCAGAAGAAAAATTACTGGAAGCGGAAGAACTTCACTGTCAACTTTTGATGAAAGTGTCATCAAGAACATCTGAACGATCCGCCCTGCATCAAATTTTACAACGGGCGGATCAGTGCAGCTCCGGTCAGTCCCCGCCGCAGTCTGTGAAACCTTCGCCGCTGACATCTGTTAACCATTTACTGCTGCCGTCTGAGTACCCGCTGCTGCCAGCGAATGGGCAGCAACTTGTGGCGCCAACATTGGAGCGGGAACTTGTCCCGCTGCCTTCGCCGCCGCTAGGGCGGCAACCTGTGCTGTCACCGAGTGGACAGCAACTTGTGGCGCTACCAATGGAGCGGGAACCTGTCCCGCTGCCTTCGCCGCCACTAGGGCGGCAACCTGTGCTGTCACCGAGTGGGCAGATACTTTTGGCGCCACCAATGGAGCGGGAACCTGTCCCGCTGCCTTTGCCGCCGCTAAGGCGGCAACCTGTGCTGTCACTGAGTGGACAGCAACTTGTGGCGCCATCAATGGGGCGGGAACCTGTCCCGCTGCCTTCGCCGTCGCTAGGGCGGCAACCTGTGCTGTCACCGAGTGGACAGCAACTTGTGGTGCCACCAATGGAGCGGGAACCTGTCCCGCTGCCTTCGCCTCCGCTAGGGCGGCAACCTGTGCTGTCTGAATACTATGTGCTGCCAGCAAGTGGGCAGCAACTTGTGCCGTCTGGGGCGGAAATTTATAATGCCGCCCTCCTGGCCGCAACCTGTATTGCCGTCCTTGGGACCGCAATGTGTTAAGCTGACCTCGGGGCCGCATTTTGTAATGCCGCCCTCAAGGAAGAAATGTGTAATGCCGTCATCTGGGCCGCAAAGTGTAATGCCCCCATCGGGGGCGCAATGTGTAATTCAGCCCTCGGGGGAGCAATGTTTAATGCCGCCCTCGGGGGAGCAATGTGTAATGCCGCCCGCATGGCCGCAACGTGTATTGCCGTCCTTGGGGCCGCAATGTGTTAAGCTGACCTCGGGGCCGCATTTTGTAATGCCGCCCTCGGGGGAGCAATGTGTAGTGCTGTCATCGGGGCCGCAAAGTGTAATGCCCCGATCGGGGGCGCAATGTGTAATTCAGCCCTCGGGGGAGCAATGTTTAATGCCGCCCTCGGGGGAGCAATGTGTAATGCCGCCACCGCTTGGGCGGAAAATTATAATGCCGCCCTCCTGGCCGCAACCTGTATTGCCGTCCTTGGGACCGCAATGTGTAATGCCGACCTCGGAGCCGCATTTTGTAATGCCGCCCTCGGGGGATAAATGTGTAAGGCCGCCCATGGAGCCGCAACCTTTGCTGCCACTGAATGGGCAGAAAAATGTGCCGCCGCCTTCGCCTCCGTTTGGGGAGGAAACTGTGCCGCCACCGCTGGGGCGGAGATTTATAATGCCGCCGATGGAGCGACAAGCTGTGCCGCTGCCGTCATCCGGGCAGCCACTAGAAGCGCTGACCGTGTTTACTCTTGTAAAATTTGATCGACTATGTAAAGTCACTTTAGTAAAGTTGCATTTGTTAATCGGTATAAAATTTGTTTTAAAATCATATTATAGAATTACAAAACTGTGCGAAATATCGATGACTGTAAATGATATCGATCAGTAACTCGGCGCGACCATTATCCTCATTTGAAATATGAGAGAGAATGCCTACTTGAGTAGGTAAAAACTCCGCTCGGCAAAGTACCAATAGGTTGAATGATAGATTAACTAACGTCGATAAGAAAAAGGTCTAAATTTAAGAGTGTGATGACGATTTATGTTGACTTAAAACAAAAAACAGATCCCTTAAAGCAAGGGTGGCCAACTTGCGACCCGCGGTCATGTAAGACGAATGTATTTTTTGTATGATCGGGTTCATCGGAATGTATTTTAAATCGTGTTTGGGTTATGAAGACCAATCAAGTTTTTGTAATTACATAAAATGCATATATAACGGTGAAACGAAACTCAAATCTCACACTGAGTAGCCATTGATAAAATTGGTTTTGTTTAAAAATAGAATTGGTAATATTGTTTGATTATGTGTCTTTATTAATAATTTTGATTGGTAAAATTGATAACAATGTTTATACTTTACACATGTTTTTTGTTGGTTCAATGTGTACTTTCATTTCACATCTGGCCATCAACTTGGGTTGACGAGGCCTGCATTTAGTTAAATGGGCGAAATGGGTTTCGTTTGTTATTCTATGAATCGGGGAGATAACGTGTCATGTGACACGTGGCGCGTCAAATAACACTGGACCTATAATTCAAGTGAAGTATGTTTTCTTTAGCCCTAAAAAGGGCGACGTCAGCCATGAAAACGTCAGAATTGGCGACGAAATTTAAAACGTCTCGATATATCCATCAGTATTAGTATAATTTATGACTTTTGTTTATCCACATATTTAGCTCTAGAAACAGGAGATATATTTTTTGACAAGTATTCGGAGAAGAGAGCCTCCCTGAAGTTGATTTATCGTGTATACGGACCCTTATTTGTGAAGGAAGGCATTATTTTAAAATTTTTGTTAATGATAATGTGATTTCTAATTTTTGTGTTATCTGTCACCTACATATTTTGAAATATTTATCGATAATACTCGAGTGTATTTAAGTAAGGGAACCGTTTGGTGAAACCGATTGGTTTCACGGAGGGGAGTGTTTCGGCCAAAATCTGGGTATTTTTTAGAATAATTGATGTATTAAAATAGTATTAATAAAGGTAGTCAAGAAGAACAAAGAGACGCAGTTCAGTAAGTTTTAAATGTTACAAATACTGTCCCCACCCCAAGCAACGCCTTTAAAATAGTATTTAAGGGGTGGCGGACAAATATTTGGGTGCTCAGATTAAATAAGATTCGAAACGTGTATACGCCGCGCTCGCTCTGTTTTTATATTGGTGTCTCTTTGTTCTTCTCGCCCCTTGTGTTTTATAATTTTCGATATATTGGTGTAATTTCGTTATTTTCACACTTATAACTTTGTAATTTTTAATAAATAAAAGATTATCTTCATTTGTGCGTTTCCGTCTTCCCAATGAAAAGTGTTCCGGTACCGTTAGCAGTAACACCCAGGCTTCCATATTCTTCTTCATCTTTGATGAGATGTAAAAAAAATATATATATTAAATAGGTACTTAAAATGTGTCAGGCAGATAGTGCTGATATGTAGACTTTAATTAAAAGGTACGAATTTTAATCTCCAATAAGTCATGCGCCCTAAATTAAATGTCAATGAGTCAACAATAAATAATGTACACGTAGTGGGTTTCATACTAGAGTTATTGTTAAGAACTGTATATCTTTCTATGCTTCCGGTCTTTTGTAATAGCTATCTCGTATTCTTTTTCAAAAACACAGTTGTTACCCCCATTCTAGGCTGCTCAGGGAGTAATCTCTTGTTGCAATGGAAACATTTTGATATTTTTCTCTATTCATAACTTGATTCAAACTTGGGAAATTTATGGCAGGACATTTTAAAAAACAAACATATGAATAACTCTTGAATATTAGATTAAGGAAATGCAGATTGTTTTACTGCGATCGTTCATCATAATTTCAGTCAAACAGATAAAATAACGAAAATACATATGTTGAAGGGTTGATATATTTCACTACATTTTCATATATTTCTTTTATTTGATGTGCTCACCGTTGTTTTTCTATGAATCTACGTATTTTTCTGTATTTTTTTTATTGGAATACGTTATTATAATAAATGTTAAATTTATTATGATTAAAAAAAGGAAATTACGATTTTGGATGGTCCAAATATTATGATTTTTTGTAACTTTACACTTTGTTTATACGGTGGACTGTATTTAATACTTATATTATATAACAACTTTATATTGTCTTGAATGGGTTTCGCATTAACTTTTTGGCATATTTTGTAAAACTATTTAAAAATAAAAGAAGAATTTTGTTTTAAACCATTTTTTTAAGAGAAATATTGGTGTTTTTATTATTTACAAAAATGCTTCAATTTTATTTCATTTGCGGCTTATTATTAGAAATAGTTATCAAATCGTGGAAGAGTAGGTTCGAACCGACAAAATCTGACTCAAGTCCGCAACACTAACCACGGGATTACAATCCAACAACCCAAGCCTTATTATCTTCAGGGATAGACATGTCTATCCCTGAAGATGACATGGTTCTTGTCGAAACTGGTTAAAGAAAATTACCAAAAATAAAGGTTGTTTAGAACAAAGTTCTAGTCCAAAAAAAGTTTGTGGTTATTTAGTTTATTTGACCAGTGTCAGGGTTTTGTTGTTACTGACATTATCAAACTGGTGCCGGACTGGGAAGTAGACAAACTTTTTATATAAAATGCAGTTCCACCAAGAAACATCAGAACCAATTTAAAAAAACAGTTTATTAGATCAAAGAGCATTTTGTGTGATCGAGTTAAATAAAAATAAATGTTGGAATACTCGTGAATTTCTGCAAGCAATGTGTTTGCGCGGTACTTGTTCTTGCAATAAAATAATGTAATAAAACTTCCCGCCTTAACGATATTACGTAGGAATGAAATTCGCAATTATTAACCATGTAAAATAAATACTCGTATCTGCTTTGAACGTCACTGATAAAAAAAAGTCAAATAAAATGGTTGCCAGATGTAACAAATAAAAAACGTAGGATTAGAGAAATCTCTTTCGAAAATGGTGGAATCAACAAACACATCCTTACATACCTACATTAACTAGCAAACTAACTTACCATCACGCCGCTTCCCCGCAGGGGTAGGCAGAGAGTAGATATAGAACGCCACACTTATCTATCTTTGCAAACAATCTTCGCCGCTTCTACATTCAAACATCTCCTCAAAATTTCATTAATACAAACATTCATTCGTACCCGATGGTGCATAGGGCACTGCATCACATAAACGCAGTGTTACTTTGAATGTTAACACATGAAGGATAGGTGATTAGCCCTTCGCTTCAGGTACAAGTCCCGGGTAATATTGAATAAATATCAGAGTGAAAAAAATCATTTACATTTATTTGACCCCTCTGGAATCGTACACGGGACCTCCAGTAGGGTAGTCAAGCGTGCTGACATTATTACACTACGGAGGCGGATCCTCGTATATATCCATCGATTTTTCCGACTCCTGACCTCACCAGATGACACTGCGTTTGTCCGCCTCCATAGTGTAATGGTCAGCGTGATTAGCTACCCGGGTTCGATTTCCAGGGGGGGTGAAAATAAATGTTAGTGATTTTACACAGTAATATTTATTTGTTATCACCCTGGACTGGTTCCTGAAGCGCAAGAGTGATCACCTTGCCTTCATGTAAGTAATGATCTAGATAACACTGCGTCAATTCGATGCAGTGCCCTATGCACCACTGGGTGCGGATAAGGGTTATAAGTAAGTAAACAAGTAAGACCTCACCAAGCTCAAGTTTAAGGAATACTTTATCATGACCAGTTTCCATCAATCTTCCTCTGCTTTTATTTCCAACTACATCCGTCTCGTAAAATTGCGACGGTTTTAAAAATGCATGTATTCTAAATTATGTCGTTGACGATGATGAACTCTCGTTGTTGGAGACATTTGCAAATGGCAGAGGAAGAATAAAATGGAGAAGGGTAATTTGGAAGATTGTGGGAGAGTCGTTATTTTGATTGTCTTCGAAATAAAGATTCAGAAGTGAAATTATGCGGAAGGAATGCAGCATAAAGGCGACAACTAGAGTGACAGAATAAATTGTATTTTCATCCTTATTAAACTCGTTTATTTGTCAATTTAATGTGATATTATTCGTTTGTTTATTTTATGCTATACATAATTCATGAAGGAGAAAAATAATATCAGTTGGTACAAACAAAAAAATGTTACTAACCTAAAACGATACTGTATATGAGATATTATTTTTTGATTGAAAAAAAAGTTTTGCTGCCATTAATTTAATTAATATTTTTCAACAAAATATATTAGTTTTTTGATTCAGCAGTCATTTCATGGTAGTATCCATCTACATATTTACATTTTAAATTTTATCTAGTAAATATATTTTTTCTGAATATCTATTTTGAATCATGTTTAGATGCATTTTGTGTTATTTATTAAACCTTGTTTAATAAGGAAAAATAAATTTTAATTAAAATGTAACAATGTTTTAAAATCACTGTAAATATTTTATTATAACTTAATTATAAAAACTACCTGTTTTGAAGCTAACAGCTTTTTTATCAAGGCTGATTTATACTTGATAAAGATAATATTTTAAAGTAAAGTTACATTTCAATTACAAAATGGAAAATCATAAAGTTAGTGCTTCAAATGTGAATTATAAAATAAATTATTTTTCAAAAGGATGCAAAATGCATCGAAACACGCGTCATAATAGTTTAAGAGAAATAGTGGTTTCATTAATTGATTCGGCAGTATTTTGCGATAAAATCATGTTTTACTTTACGTTACTAAAATATAATACTAGCACATGGACAATTAGTGGGAACAAAAACTTCGAAAATAACACTTGGCTTTACGGTATTTGAAAATGATGCTGCGAAGTCAAATTTGAATAAAAAGTATAAGATATCAAGCCTGAAATATGTTCTATTCAAGATTTGTATATATATTTTAAGCCACACATTCGTCTAACATCAAATTAATTCATTGTAAAATTGTAACAATATTTTTATGAGGATCTTCCCTTATTGCAGTCTGTCATCCCCTTCGTCTCTTGAGCCGTGGAGGAGAGAGGGTGACTCTGAAGAAAGGAATATGAGGGCCAAGAAAGCTTACACAGCCATGTTGACAGTCACCACTAGAACACCGGATGACGATGAATACCTTCACTTCTCAGACAAGGTAAATATTTCACAAATAAAAAAATTAATAATGTTAATTCACATTATTTTTTGACATCTCATCAAAGATGAAGAAGAATATGGTAGTCTGGGCATTTACGGGGCTGACGACCGTTAAAGGCTGGTTTAAGTGATCACTTTACACATATTGGTGAATGTTCCAAGTGTAACATTCCCCCCGTAACACGCGTATTATAATCTTCTTCATCTTCGATGAGATGTCAAAACATAATATGAAAAATAACTCCTGTAATTGGAGATAATCCAGATTTCTGAACAAGTTTTTAGACACACTCAAAATGTTGTTAATTCACCACTATTTGTTGACTTTTGCATATCTTGCTTGGACTCCAAGTGTCATCCTAGGGTTATCTTGCAAAAAAAAAACATTTCGAAATGTCAACATGTCTGGGTATACAGGGCTTACGACCTGTCAAAGGTTGGTTTTAGTGGTCATTTTTATACACGTGTTACATTCACCATTCTACCATTGATAAATAGCCGCACTGGAACTCATACATATATCATTTTCTCACATCGCTTCATGTTTAAGTTTACAGCAGCATCTATGGTTGATTTAAGAAGGTTTTTTTATGAAGGAGAAACAATTTTATTAAAATGTGCGTAAGATCATAACCGAATTATTTTACTTACTGGGAGACGCCTGAAAAGATGTTTCAATTTTTTTTATTCAGCTTATAATTTGACCAGTTATATAATTCACAATAATATTGATGTCGCCGGAAGAAAATCATTAAATTATTTTAATTAAATACTTTTTGACATGTGTTTCAATGCATTACAAACCATTATTAAACAACGTACTTTAGCGTATATAATACCGTGTTATGTTGCGCTCATGTTAGTTTTCAATAAATAGCGGCATTTAACAAGTAAATTTTTTATAAAAATTCATAGATATACCACAAAGTGACTGCTGAATCTATTATTGGAATAATAAACCTTATTACTTGAAGTGACTTCGCAATTTCAAGACAATTTTGATGACCCTATAATTGAATATCAAAAATATTTTACTGGAGTGATAAATAAAACGAAATTAAACGGAATCCTTGGAGCGAAGAATGGAATTTAAAATTGGAGTTTCATCAAACAGCTCAGAAATAAACGCGAATATCTATTATTGGCGCTATGATAAAATGAACAGCAAATTAAAAAAAAAAGTGATATAATTTAATATATATTTTTCTTTCGTAAATGCCCAGACTTCCATATTCCTCTTCATCTATGTTGAGATGTCAAAAAAAAACTATTTCATCTATACTCTCCTCTCCATCCTTTTACTTTGTGTAAAACAACTTTTTTAAACATTTATTTGTGACCCATCCATTGTGTAATTCATTGTGATTCATTGGTCGTCTTTCTCCTTTTCTTCTTCTTTTGTATAAAAATTGTATTTTTATACAAAAGTAAAATCGTAATAATTTTATTTTAATGACTTGATGATGAAATAATTTTCCAAAAACGGTAGTTACAAATACGTGTTTAAAAAAGTTGTATTACACAAAGTTAACAATGGATGGAAAGGAGAATGTTTTATTACCATACCACAAAGTTATCAATGCTTTTAACATACAAAACCTATACTCCATACCAAAGAATATATTTTTATTTTTAGTTTTCTTTGTTTATATAAAGAAAAATAATTGTAAAACGAACTCCCTCTCTAAACGCAAGTATCTACTTTATAAGAGAGGTAAAAACGTTTTATATGAAATGTATTGTATATTTACCAACTATTTTGTATTATTAAAATATGTATTTTGTAAAACAAAAAATCAATTAAAAAGATTTTTTTTAGCTACGTTCAGATGTTTACGTTCGCTATGTTTGCTTTTGTTTTTTTGAAAATGCACTTCTTTTATAAAATAATTTTCATTTGCAATAGTCGGAAAAGTAGATCCGGAAGTTATAAAACCAATTATGTCGAGTCAGCAGCCATTTTGATTTATGCCGATTCGAATTAAGGTTGAAAGTGTTAATTACCCAACTTGTAGGAAATGAGTCCCTACAACTGAATTCATTTTATTAAACGCTTAGATCAATACTATTCGATTTATATCTGAAAAAGTTAAGTGAAATAGTAAATTTTTGTTTAACGTATAAATAAAAAAAGAGGGATCGCATTTCGCATTTTATATTTGCATTTAAATGCGATGCCTCAGACGAATGTGTGGCAAAAAGATGCTTTACAGATGTTCGAATGATGAAATAAGGAAAGAATGTAAGGCTGAGATAAGCATTATCGATAAAATTAAGAAAGGTGTGTTGAGATGGTTTAGACATGTGGAACGTATGAGTGAAGAAAGAACGGTAAAACAAATTTATGAGGCGAATGTAGTTAAAAAAAGAAGAATAGGATGACCGAGGAAAACTTCAGCACAATCAGGTATGTCAAATACTTGAAAGCGGCCAGGTCAGGAGTCGTAACGTAATGTATGAGGAGATGCATGAATGTTCGCAAATAGGCGAAGAATGTTTGCAAATACAGAGTGGTGTGGCGTTTAATTCTCTCTGCCTACCCCTGCGGGAAAGCGGCGTGATGGTTATTAAGTTAGTTTAAAAAAAGAATCAAAACTTAAAAAAGAATACCTTCTGAACTGGTTCATATTAATTTTTGACATCTCAACATACATAGATAAAGAAGAATATGGAAGTCTGGGCATTATCGGGACTTATGACCGTCATAGGCTGGTTTAACCGCTCTACACATACGAACGTACGTAAAACGCGCAGTTTTTCTTCACCATTCTGGCCAAACCGTATGACCTAAGCACACGAGAAAGGATATCTGTTCCAAAAATATTTTATGCGTACCGGACACACTGACAAATTTTTGTCAGGTTTCATACCTGACAATATTTTAATTACTTTTAATATTAGTCTCTTTGAAAACAACAAACGTTGTGATTTATTTGCTTGTTTATAAAAAAAAAGTCTGAAAATAACCAGAAGATAGGATGGTTTAGTCATTAGTTTACACCCGTGTAACTTTTACCAATTCTAACCATGATCGACAATCACACTACTCAAATTCTTAGAACTTCTTTAAGTATAATTCAATTTCAAAACAAAGTTCTTGAATCACTATAGTTTCACTAGAAACATCTATTGGTGAGATTAAAGAAGCTTTTTTAGTGAACAGAAACTCTAACATTTGTATGTGAGGTCCTACAATTGGAGATAATCCAGACTTGTGAACAAGTATTTGGACACACTCAAAATGTTGTGAAACTGGTTCAATTAGCATGCTTCAATACAACTATAATGTCATTTTTTAGGGATAACAGAAAATTCAATAGAAAATCATCATCAACTCCATTCCATACATGGAAATGAAACATGGAGTTGGTAAAAGAACGATGACAGTTGTCTGAATGTCAGTCAAAATGCGAATTCTCAGAAAATGTACTACATAATAATGTTTTATAGATTTTCGAATGGTGATATAAAGAAATAATGAATGGGTGATAAATAATGAAATAGGCATAATCGATAAAGTTCAGTAAGGTATTTTGATATGATAAGATGGTTTGGGCATGTGAATCGAATGAGTGAAGAAAGAACAGTAAAACAAATTAATGAGGCGAATGTACATAGTTGGTAATAGAAGCAGAAGAAAACCATGTAAAAATTGTCATGATCAAGTATTTTTAAAACTTAAAAGTAGTCAACAGTCGGATTACTCAGCGGATATGTATTCAGAAGAAATACATGAATGTAAAAAAGGCAAAGAATATTTCAAAGACAAAATAATGGTGTGGCGTTCTATTTCCTCTATCTACCTCTGCGGGGAAGCGACGTAATGGTTAGTTAGTTAGTTAAAGATACTCCTTTGTAGCTTAATTTGGTCGAATCAAATTTCATTCTGCACGAAGAGTTATACTTAGTTATTATTTGACTCTGCTTAGATGAAGAAAATATCATTTTCCTTTAAAGTTCCGAGAAACGGTAAGCCAATATTATTTTATTTCTGTTATTCCTTTATTCTACAATTATCCTGAACCTGATAATACAAATTTAATGTTGGAAATTACAATTCTCTTTATTTCTCTCACAAAGCAAGTAACAAACCTTCATCCCTTAGATCATAATTTATTTTGTTGCTTCTTATATTATTTTCTCATCTCGCCTTGTGAAATGTAATATTAAACGTTTAAATCGGGGCTTTTCAATTAAGGTTCATAATATTTTCTATCGTTCTGATTCGAAATCTCTCCTTTCAAAGAGACTAATATTGAAAGTAATTAAATTTTTGTATAAAGGAGAATAATATCATCGTTTGACATTACAAAATAGATAAAGAAAAATATGGACGTCTGAGTACAGAGCTTACGATCTGTCATAGGTTGGTTTAAGTAATGGCCTTCTGCGTTTGTGGCCTGTTCTAGTTTGGGAAAGCTTAGATTAGCCGAGAAATTTGTAATACAGTTCGTTACATACATAGTACTTGACACTACAATAGTTACATTGTACGCACATTTTACATTTAAGTTTTTGGATTGATGTAGTTTTTTCTCGAATTTAATTTGACCAGCGACTTGATTTTATCGCCATTAGTGCATTGTGATGAAGTCGGATATGATGAAACTTGGTCGCTGGTCATAAAAAAAAATATGTGGAAAAAACTACATAGTTTTTTTTAAATTCGATGAAATGCAGTTCCACCAAGAAATGTCAGTACAAAAATTAAACCCTTATTTTAAATGATTAAAAATTATTCTGAAATCATTTTACACACTAGCAGACACCTGTAAATATGGTATATAAAAAACTCCTGTGTAAAAAAACCTTGTTTTGTGAAAAAGGATTTAAAAACACTCAAAATGTTGTCAATAAAATTGTGTTTATCTCTAACTGTGATTCTTGTGTCCATCCCTATGGATTATCAGGATTCAAAGAGTTATTTTCATGTTTATTTCAAGAAACGCTGGGAGTTTTGTCGTATTTAAACAACGCCGACGGTCGTTTGAATCGATTTTCATTAATTAATTTCGGAGTGATAGACCATTTGATTATCAAAAGTAGTCAATCGGAAATACGATTAAAAGAAATTCCCAAAATAATTGTTTTGTCGAATTGAAATCTGTTCATTACGAAGTCCATCAGGATTTTAAAAATGTTTTATCTTTACAATTGCTTAAAGTAATTACCAGTTTTGTTTCAGAGAAAAATAGGTTTTTTTTGTTGTAATTATTGGATACCTATTGGATTTGAATCAAAATATAAAACAAGTAAATTAATTAAAAATAAATAATGTGGCATTATTGCATGTGTAGGTTTATCCAAATCAAATCCAGGTAATCATCTATATAAATGAAAATGTAAATGTTCGTTTATTCAAAATTTTAAATCTCCTCAAGCTATTCGCCGATTGTTTTGATATTTTTTATGCAATTTTATTTAATTTTTTATATTTTCAAACATTGTATTTAAATGCGAACGTGTTTTTATCTCTATAACAAAATTATTGAATGAAACATTAAAGACTTACAGTATCTACTCAATGAATTAGGGCCACGCAGAATTTCGCGCAATTTCTCAATTCAAACAGGAATAACTCAGAGAAAACCTTGAATAAAACAACATTGAATTTTATTTACACATAAACACTTTATTACGCTTAAATTATGCATATATTTTCATATAAATATAGTTAGTATTTAGTATTTCCACCTTTGGCAGAAATAACTGCCTCAATTCTTTTTGGCATACTTAAAATGCACTGTTTTATCATGTTTTTATTTCTTCGTCTTCTGACCAAATTTTTTGAATATTTTTTTTTTGACAGTCTACTGTTGGATTTGAAAATGAGTATACCTTATTTTTTAACATGCTCCATACGTTTTCTATAGGAGTAAGGTCCGTAGAATTTCCAGGCCAGGGGAGCAAAGGCAGATTTTTGTTAGACAAAAAATTTATTATTGATTTAGCCCGGTGGCAAGGTGCCCCATCCTGCATGAAGGTGTATGGACCTTCTGTTGGGTCGAGTGTATGGTAGAAGGGCAATAAAATTCGTTCGAGGACCTGCTTATAGGAATTTTGGTTCATTGTTCCTTCCACGAAAAACAACGGCCCAGGTAAATTGTTAATAATACATGACCATATCATTGTTGCAGGGGGGTGTTTGATAATTTTTACCACACAGGCCTCATTGTAACGTTCCATTGGTGTTCTCCTGACGAATCGACGGCTCTCTGTCACGGCTTCTAACCGGCACTCATCACTAAAGATGACCTGAAAAATAATGAAAATTTAAGTCTAATTCAAATATATAAGTTTATTTACTAAAATGATATGTTGAAAATTCAATTTAAATAAATACCTTTTTCCAATCATCTACCGAGTAATTTCGATGTAGCCTGGCCCATTTTAATCGATCCGCTTTCATTCGTGGTGTCAATTTTGGTACTTTTACAGGGCGCCTGCATTTCAGATTTACTTCGTAAAGACGTCGCCTCAGTGTTGATACCGATATATTTATACCCTCTTCTTCCAATTTTATTTTTAATGTTTTTGCTGATGCACTACGGTTTTCTAAGACACTTTGAACGATTTTTCGATCAGTCCTCGGTGTTGTTTTTCTAATTCTACGACAGTTCTTTCGCCGATTGCTGGTGGCGGGTAAATGATTTTTTATTGATTTTGAAATTCTGTCCACTGTTTGACGAGAAACGTTTTCTTTTTTTGAAATTTCTCTATTAGATAGTATTCCTTATTTCAGTAGCACTATAACACTAGACTTTTTTCCTCAGAAATGTCTTTACTTTTTCCCATTTTGTCCTTTTCAAAAAAAAAACACTTGTGTTTACAAAAAAAAATATACTTTATGAACTAAAATTTAAAATTAAGTTTTTTTCACAAGACACGATAACTATATAACCTCTCTGAACAAAACAACAACCAGAACTCAAGAAACTTTACTAATAAATGAGATAGGACTATTTTTTGAACTTTCAACTATCTGTCTACCTGTGCTAATTAGGGACCTTTCTCAGAAAAAGGGTTTGAAATTTTGTAAAGGCTTAAATAATCCCGGTATATTTTACATATTATTGAAGGTAATATACATGATATTAGATGTCAATAGAAAACTTAAAGTATTTATGTAAAATAAATATAATAATCCAAAAGATTTCAGAGTATTCAAAAAAATAATGGGTGGCCCTAATTCATTGAGTAGATACTGTATTTTTCCAAACACGTGTCACAATAGATTTTAAGAAAAAGTGGCATTTACGGAGTGAAAATTAAATGAAAAATTAAAGACGTAGTACATAAGTGAATTTAGGTAAGAATTTAAAAATCTAGAAATTTAAAAGGCCTACAACCAGTCATTGGATGGTTTTAGTAATCGATATTTTATTCTGTGTTACGTTTGCATGTGATAACACGCGTTTTTTCATAACAAAAACTTCCAAGGATTTTTTTTAACGTCTTAACATTAATGAAGAATATGAAAGCGTTAGTTTTTACAGAGCTCATGACCTGTCAAAGGCTGGTAGAGTGATCACTTGCCTATAATAGGTAATAAGCCCTGTAAATACCAAAACAAAGATTTTATTCTTCATCTATTTTGATATGCCAAAAAAATTTAGAAAAATCCAGATTTGTGAACAAATATTTGGACCCACGTAAAATACTGAGATTTTATTTTATTTTTTTACTACAAAAAATCGTGTGATACATATCATGTTTTATTTTCGTGACTGTTCAAAACATTATTGATCAAAACTGGAGACTGAACAATGAACATTCGTCAAAAATAAGGATTTGTATGATATAAAGACGACGTACACAATTCATTTAAAAAATGGAATTTATCCTTTAATAAATCACATCGTCATATAAGGCTATACAGCTAAGAAAAGAGTTAACTACTTAGAGAAAAAGTGACATTATTTACTATTGTTAAAACTAAAACATCCCTTCTCATCGTGAATGCCTCCATTAGGACCTTATTGTTCGACAATCTTTTGTTAGAAACTGCTGTATTGTAACTTTTTTCATACCCAAGTAAAAAATTATAACTTTCAATTCTTCCTTAAAATACGCTTTTCTTCACAAAACTAGAGTATACCCAAGCTACCATGAGTAAAGTTTTAACGCCTTAAATACCATTTCAATGGTTTATTATAATATTTGAGTATTTGAGATTATAGTACTGCAATCTGTTTCTCATGTTTTAACCTAGTATTTGTGAAAAATTAGATGCATTCAAAATATTGTCAAATACCTTTTCTGGTCTTACATACTATCATTTCATCTTGAAATTAATTTTTTTTTATCAAAATATAAATGCGTGGTGAACTATATACTGACCCAACTTTTTTATCTATTTTTTATATTTTAAGTATCGGTAAATGCAACAACTCTAGGTATCTATTATAAATTAAATCTACCCAACGATCGCAATTTAAATGATGTATTTTTGTACAAAAACCATTAAAAAAAATCCATCGAAATTGTTAAAGCACTTTACTTACAATATTTCTTTTTTTAAAACTTAATTTTAAACTTAACTAAAAAATATTTTTTCCAAAAATGTAATGTGAAACGTGTTTTGATGGATTATGCATCATTTTCAAACACCGTATGTTTAAATTTTAGATTTGTCTTTGAGACGTTGAAGGGTAAATAGGGGATACGAACTGTTTTTTATTTAATTTATATATTTACTATTTATTATTAATTATGAGTGGTAAAAAAGAGTTTTTGTTCCCACTGATTGTTTTCACCACATTCTCGCTGGATAAATGAATTGATTTTACCGAGTAATAATTTCAATGCATATTGTAACCAAAGTAAAGTTTTTGACTTTCATTTTTGCATGAGAAGCATGCTTTTAATAATTCATTCGATGCCTTTTTGTATGACGTGTATGTCAAGAGACATATAAAAGGCTTTCCAAGTGACCTCTCTCAGTAAGACTATTAAACTATTCACGAGATTCTCGCGAGAAACATTCAGCTTATGACAAACGGAGGGTGAAAGATGTCAAGAGTTGATTTTTTTAGCGAAGGCATCATTTATGTAAAATATTGTGAGTATGTATTTAAAGTACTTTCCCATAGTAAGTTTGCAAAAAGTTAGATCATAATATCTTTATGAAAAAAATATTTATTAAATATGGAAGTTCAATAATGGGACAGAATGGCGAACATTGCATAATGGACTTCCATCTTTTTTCGTAAAAATGGGAAGAACGAAACATGATACAAATCAAGTTAAGAAACGTTTAGAAAATAAAATTGATTTAAATTTTCGTATCCAAAATTTGTGTGGTTAAATAAAGTAATGATCAGGTCAACATGCATTCTTTTTTATCCTTTATACATATAATTTTGTTGAGTGGTAAACAGTCCTGCACTTCAGATAATCTAGAGTGATATTTTATTAATATTGCAGTAAATTTAGTTTTTATTATTTTTATTTTAACTACCCTGAAAATCTATCCTTATATTTACTTTCTTTTCTTTTACGAAATATACGATATTGTGTATAACCATATAGCAGCTAGGTATTTCTCCCTTCATTTTTATTCTCAATAATCTTGAGCATACGACTTACCTTATCTTGATAAATAACTATTAACAATATTTTGAGTGTGTCCAAATTCATGTTCAGAAATCTGGATTAGTCCACATAGGATATTTATATTGACATCCTCGTAGATAAACTGTATGCTGTACGTAATGTATTTTAATTTACCCTGTTAAAACCCAGACTGCCATATTTTTTTTCATTAAATCCTTCTCAATTAAATTATTTTCCGCCATTACAAAATGGTGCATTAAATAAGAAGTGAGATAAATAAAAAATATTCATGTTTTTAGTAGTTTCTTGTATTTAAAATAATTAGGAAATAATGTAACATACATTTAGACATCAATAAACCATATATGGTGCTAAGAACATGTGTAAGAATGTGTCAATTTTTACATATATACACAGAGTGTAGTTGTCAATCATAGGTAGAATGATAAATTCTACGCGTATATTATATTAACCAGATGTTTATAACCCTGTAATTACCCAAACCTCCATACATAATATGCTTAATCTTTGGCCATATTATTCTTAATTGTTGAGATGTGATGTCAAAATAACGATTTATTTAACACCGAATTGATCCAATGCATGCATTATTACAAAGGAATCAAAGGAAATGAACTAATGATTTAAATATGTATTTTTTTAAATGTACTTGTTTCTTTCTTCTGCAGGTTAAAGAGCTAGCCCACATCAAGTACAATTACACGTTTGGCAATGAGAGCGTATCCACATTCGTGACTGCCTTTTACGATGCTGTGCTGCTATACGCTCTCGCTCTGAACGAGACTCTCACGCAGAATGCTGGCAACATGAACGCCAGCGTGGATGGCAGCGAGATAATCAAAAGGATGTGGGGACGCACCTTTAAAGGTAACACATTCATTAATTTTTCATCTTCTTACATTTAGATTTATTTTCATTTTAGCTCTGTAAAAGAAGGTCACATTTTTAAAGTTGAAAATAAAGCGAATACTATGATTCTGATGACGCTCCAGAAGATCAATAAGTTTGATATTGAATTCAGGATAGCAATTATTTGCATAACAAAAGAATATATTGAGAAAGATTATTTGTCGCTGTGGTTGGAAGAAAGTTCTGTGGTATGTTTAAAGAATAAAGCGTGCTGTAGATTTTTTTTACAATCAGTTTAATATACAAATTTAACTATAAATGTCGCTAAAAAAAAGCATACAAAAGATTTCTTCAATTGATGCATAAATATCACTTCCGAAATTTGAATAGTTTAGTTGTCATGTGTAGAATTGTTATCAAGTCACAGTGTACAAAGAGATCGCGTAAGCACTGTTAATGCGTAAAGCCTCATTTGCTTTTCTTTTTTCTTTTTTTTTTATTAATGAATAAGATCGTGATAAAAAAATAATGAAATGAAATAACATATAATATATTAAAAAAAAAAAAAAGAAATAACTCTATAAAATAAAGTGAATATAGAATTTTGTGATTCGTGTGTTTTAATTTTTATTTAAAATTATTTGTACATCCATACATATGTATTAATAATAAATTTATTTTGTATCTTAATACAAAGTAGCATTGAGTATGATCTTATTTGCGCCGATTTCACACGATAGAATTCTGTTTTTTAAAAAAATTTCAATCATTGGTGCTAAAATCAGGTTGCGAACAAATTTTGTGTACACGATTGATTTCGCTCTTAATTCCAACGATCAGCCTTAATCCAAATATCCCGATTGATACGATTGGATTACTATTGCCATTCATGCGCAAGATTGATCCGTCGAATTTATGGCTTATTACACAGCGTGTATCCGATCAACCATACATCGAATATGGAGTGATTAATGTGACATACCTGTTTAGTATGAATGTTAGCCAAAAAAACTATTTTTTCGTTATGCACACAACAAGCTGGATTTGTTTGATTTAAAAAATCAAATATTTAAAATGTAACTAATGCTGTAACGTGGTTATGTCCGTGATTTGTTTTGTATCATAAATAAAAAAAAAACATAGAGAAACTAGTTTTTATTCTCTCCACCTCCAAAGTGTAACATTAATACGTTTGGCTACCATGCTATTTTGCATGCTACTATGCAATATTCCGGATTCAATTTCCAGGGAGGGTGAAGATAAATTTCATTATTTAAGTATCTACAGTATGATACTCAATTAATTTTGATAAAAAGTATAAAGTGGGTTCCATAATATAAACTGTTTAAACACACTCACAAACATGTAAATTTATGTCCTATGCTCTCAATAATGATTTATTTTAAAAACGAAAACAACCATGAAACCTTTAGCAAAATATTTTTTTAATAAATAAATTAATGCTGCCCGATATAAATTCAGGAAATTTCACACAAAACTTTTGAAAATAGGGGTTTAAAGCATTTCGCTTTACTACACTTGCCCGAGAAATTAAATCACCGCTATTAAGGGTTGTGTTTTAGTTGAGGTTTGTTTAACCTATGGGCCTATTTTACCTTTTATAATGAGGGGATCGAGGCGTATTTTTAGCCGTAGGTGAAAACTACCCCGACCCAACTCAAACTCCCATTTATTTTACGATGATTTTACAAATACTTTTTAGCCCTTTCTACTTTTTCAGGTATGTGAAGGTAATATTTTATATTTCTTTTGTGCAAAGTGCCCCGATGTAGTATAAAAACATGCATAAACTAGATTGAATGAAAGTGTGCATAACTCAAATGAGCTCGAAATTTCTGATATGTTTTACTCGATCTAATATTTTTTTTGACTGTTTAAATTTCTCTTCACAAATTTGAATTCGCTCTACATATAGTAAATTTGTATCTATTTTGGTATCTTAACAAAGTTAAAAAAGATATGTAATTCTAGGAACAAATCTTGTATATTTGACGAAGGTTTCCACTATATTTTTCTTGTTTTAACCATAGATATCGCTGACGAAGTACCTAATATGTAATATATCTTTTCAATGAAAGCATAAATAAATGTAACTAATTAAAATGTAAGTTTGATTATTCCCAAAACTATTTTACATACTAGAGGATGCCTGAAAACAGGATTTTCAATTTTCATTTATATCATATAAAATGTTTTCTTAAATGTTTTTCGCAGATACTTTGTGGGACATTTTATTTTTATTTATTTATTATTTAATTTCATTCATTCCTCCAATTTCTGTTCCTTCAAAGAAAAAATCCGCACAGCTGTTTTTTTTGTTTATGCTCCACTTTGCGTATGCGTCATAATGTTTTTTAAGTGATTCCATTAGTTGTTATTTGGAGTTGCTACGCAATGCACAATAACATTTAGGATTTAGTTTTTGGTAAGGAAATGTAATTAATAATGAGTATTTTAATGTTTTTAATGTTTTAGAATTTAATAAACCCTGATGATGACAAAGTTATTGTCGAAACCGGTAGGTAAAAGTGTACTAATAATAAAAAAGTTGTCAAAACAAACTTGTTTAATTTTATAAAGTTCATTTAAAATGCTATAAATATATATTCAGCTCCAGGGTTTAAGAATCTCATACAATAATAATGAAATGTGTGTTAAAAAGGTTATTTTTATTTAGTATCAGGCATCATTGAACACATAATTTGAGTGGACTTTAAAACCATTCAGATAGTTTTATTGAAATTTGTTTTAAATCATAGATAACCACTTTTATGGCTAGAGCGTCATAACATATAAAATTACAACCTCGTATATAAAACGCGTAGGGGAGAACGGGAGGATGGAGGTCATTTAAACGGAAAGCGATAAAGCATCAAATTTTACCATAGTATTTAGTAGCCGTTGGATAATGAAAAATAAAAAATAAAAAATTGCTATTTTAAGTCAAAATGCCGTCATTACACAAATGTATATTTTTATTAATTATTTTTTTTAGCATACCATAATAAAAGATGTTCGAATGGTTAAATAATGAAAGGATGTAAGGCTGAGATAAGCATTATCGATAAATTGAGAAAAAGGATGTTTAGATGGTTTGAGTGTGTGGAAAGAATGAGTGATGAAATAATTTTATTGATTTACGAGACGAATGTAGTTGGATTTGAGAGCAGAGAGAGACCGAGGAAAACTTGGCATGATCAAGTATTTTAAATACTTGAACGTTAACAAAATTATTGGCGGATATGTATGAAGAGATGTATGAATGTGGAAGAGGCAAAAATTGTTTTCAAAGACAGATTAGTGTAGCCATATGTTGGACGCAACAGAAAAATTTACAATACTTAACATTGCTCATGTTGGATTACGTGCTTTTTGCAGTTACTTTACTGTATTATATATTCACAATTATTGTGAAATTAAACATACAAGCATAAAATACTTTCTCTTCTTTTTATTCTTTATTTTAAATGGGAGTTGCACGTATTATTTACCTTGCTAATTATACTCATATTTATAGATCAATAAGTGGATTTTTGTTTCTTCTGGTTCAAAACATTTTATTGGGAATAGGATAATCTAATATGGACCAATTAGGAAGCTTTCTCTGCCACAGATACGTGTAGCCGAGATAAGCCAGTGTAAAATATAGTTTAAACGATATGAGACTGTGTATTCATCTGAAAGATTTATAAAATATTTTTGATATATAAAAGATTTTTAAAATATATATTTAAAATATACTGCCAATACCCAAATTAACCAGCTGCCTGACGTATATAAACTAAAACCCATTCGGGGATCCAAAATAAATGATCTGAGAAGGTACTTCATGGAAAGATATATATGTAGTTATTAGTCATATTTTCTAATTTTGTCTTTATCTTTCGATTTTTATATTTTCTCATTTTTTATATTTTCTCATTTGTTTATTTTAAATATGATTCTTACCTTATGTTTTTCGCATTTATTTATTTTAAATATGTATCTGATGCCTATTTATTATACCTGTTTATTGTTTTTATATTTTGCCATATGTTAGTATAAATTTTAGTTATTGAAAAAAAATATTTTTTGTTACTTTATTATTTGTGTTCCCGTCTTGTTAACTTTAATTCCATGTCTCAAAATGAGAAATAGAGATTACTCATCTGCAATATTATATGTATATATGACTTATGTATGTCAAAATATATTTTTTTGAAATAAATGAATAAAAATATTTCACTGACTCTTAAATTGCATACTGTGATGCCATCTATAGGGGCATTATCAACGGTTTAATAATGGCATCTATTCAACACACTTAACAGGGCGTAAATGAATGGAATTGTTAATGATGCGAAACGGTAATTTCGAATCTCCGCTAATGGTTAATTGTGTATCTTGCAGGAATTACTGGCGACGTTACTATAGACGATAATGGGGACCGCATTGCTTCGTACATTCTGCTGGATATGCACCCTGAAACGGGAAAATTCGAGGTAAGATCTACATTTATTAAGATATCTTAATAACTTTTATATTACATATTGTTTTTTGACATCTCATCAAAGATGAAGAAGAATATGGAAGTCTGGGCAATTTACGGGGCTGAAGACCGCCATAGGCTGGTTTAGGTGATCCCTTTACACACGAGTAACATTCACCAATTATTGACACCCACACTACTTAATTTCTCGGAAGCTCTATATGTATGAACCAATTTCGGTACACTGTTCTTGAATCACTAGAATTTCACTAAAGAAATCTATTGGTAAGATGAAAAGAAGCTTTTTTTATTGAGCAGAAACTCTTTTAAAAGTATGTGAGGTTCGAATCCTGGATTTTAATCACATGCATGAGAAACACCAGAAAATGTCATTTTTATTTTTATTATTTTACCTTATAATTTGACCAGATAATTTATTTACAACATTTTGAGTGTGTCCAAATACTTGTTCACAAAATCTGGATTATCTCCAATTACAGAATAATAATATGAAAATAATAAAAATTAATTAATATGAAAATAACTCCTGTAATTGAGATAATCCAGATTTTGTGAACAAGTATTTGGACACACTCAAAATGTTGTATCACTCTCCTTATCATTCATCGTTTATTTTGTTTAATACCACTTAAAAATTACATTTGGAATGGTATTACACAAAGTAAACGATGAATGATAAGGAATGTATATAGTATTAACTAATGTGTTGGCACCAAAATGAATTGTCATCTATGGGATAAAGGTTTGTTACTGGCTTTGTGAGAGAAATAATGAGAATTTTAATTTCCAACATTAAATTTGTATTATCAAGTTCACGGTAACTGTAGAATAAAAGAATAACTTTAAGAATATAATATTAGCTTACCGTTTCTCAAATCTGTCTAGGAAAATATTTTCTTTAAATCTACAGAGTCAAATAACAACTAAGTACAATTCTTCGGGTATAATGAAATTTAATTCCACCAAATCGAGCTACAATGGAGTTACTTTAACTGACAAATTAACAAACATGCCGCTTTCTTGTAGCGGTAGGCAGCGAAAACACAACGCCACACTACTCTGCATTTGCAAACATTTTTTACCTCTTCTACATATTTACATTTCCTCATACATACCCGCGATTCTTCTGACTCCTGACCTGACTCAAGTATTTGAAATACTTGATAATGACAAGTTTTTTTAGTTTTCCTCTGCTTTTATTTCCACAAATATTTGCTTCATTAAATTGTTTAATTGTTCTTTATTCACCGTATAAATTTGTTGAATTATTTAAATGTTATTCAGTCATTCATTACACATGTCTTAATTTTATCGACAGTGCTAACCTTAACCTTGCATTATATCTTTATAAGCGGCGTGATGGTTAGTAAGTTAGTTAGTCAAATAAATAAAAATGTTTATTAAAAGCATTGTTTTTTTTATGGTATGGTAATATAACACTCTCCTTATCATTCATCTTTCCAGTTATAAAAACTTTAAATGTAGTAGTTTACCTTTTTAATGTTTCTAATTTGTATTACATAAAAAAACGGTGAACGATATAAAGAGTCAAAGTCATATAAATATTTAATTAAAAGCTTCAGCGCGCATTTTTGTAAAAGTGAGACCTAATATATGTCAACCGGATGAGTGTTTTTACCACTGCACGCTAAGGAGATCGGTCGTTATTCCTATATAATGATATCATTAATTTTCCGACACTTTTTATCTCAAATTTAATTTCAAAATTAAGGATTTTATGAAATATCTTGTATATTTTTATAGGGTAAGATTTCATCTCACTAGTGTAGAGAACAGTTGAGAGAGTCTTAAAATTGAGGCGGCTCACACCCCTAAGTTGTGAGAACACACCTTTTCCTGCAATAAAATAAAACAGGGAAGTGGAGAAACGAGATAATAGTCTCGCAGAAGCGTTATTACAGGAACGCTTTTATATCTTGATATTAAACAAGTCAAGATAATATTTTTTATTTGTTTATTTAGTTTTCATCAAATATATAATTACAAGTAACAATTTACGATAATGTGCCATTACTGAGTTTTCCCATCCGAGGGCATGTTTTAAAATACTTATTTAAAGACTGTATGAAAGAAAATTGTTATCTTTATTTTATTTGAGTTTATTATACTCTTATATAAAATATTATGAAATAATGTACCAGTTTTTTTCTACATGTGATGTTATATTTGAATCAATAAAAAAGCAAAGATACTGAAGAAAATTCAGAAATTATTAAACATATTTAAATATTCATTGAAATTTTCGTAATGTTTAACGAAAGCTGTTACATTAGTTTTGGCGTTTTTTTATTTTTGGGTGTAAAAGGCCGTTTTTTGGGTGACTAGATACATGTTTTTATTTTAAAAAAACTTTGCACTGCGTTATTATGATAACAATCGTGTATGAAATGATCAATTTCCTGAAAAAATTTTAATTTATGATCTCTTTTACATATTTCTCAACCTTTATAGTATAGTATGTAGTCAGCTCGTTTTGGCTTCCATTCTTTTTTTTTATACATAAGTTTTTTTATTGATATACATACAGTATTTGGTAGGATTTCCAGAAAGCATTAAAAGTTTTTAATTTTTTTTACATCGTAAATACTATTTTTTTTATATTTATTGCTACACGTCTTTTAAAACATTCAGTCTCACAATCAAACTTCATTATAATGTTGAATTCGTCGAAACACGTGTTACAATATGTTTTAGGAAAAAGTGGGATTTATCAAATAAAACCTAAAAAGTAAGTCATAAAATATCTCAGTTCTTAATGAAAACTGTTTTTTCTATTACAGGTGTATTATCATTGGGTTGATTGGGCTTTTACCTTTTCAATAAAACTGAATGCGTTTATTATTTTAAAAAATTAAAAGCGTTAATTAGGAGAAGTTTTAAGTGTTAGTGATTTATTAAATGATTTGTATTTAAGGAAGTCCTCTGTCAGGTAAATCCGTTTTCCTGGCGGTGCCAAAGTAATGGTTTTCCTTAACTAAAGGACTACTTGGTCAGATAGGTGCAAGTCCTTCGTATTGTTCTACAAAATAATCAAGATTGGGAAAGAGATAAAATTGAAATTAATTTATGAAGCAACTCGTATTTTATATTGCTTTGTGGTTATCGCATAATTTATACATACACATTGAAACTTGCTTAAGGGGTCACCTTTTTGGAATGTAAACATGGCCGTTATATGGAGGTGACCGGTCTTAAGAAAATAAACACTATAACTGCTATAATTGACTGCTTGTCAGACAAACTCGCAGTAAATGTTTTTCGGAAGCACATATCCATATGTATGAGTATATTTAAGCTCTAGTGAAGCTGTTAATGAAAATATTTAAAATAGGTAATCTGAAATATTTTATTCACATTTAAATTAAATTAAACTTTATGTGTCGTGTCGCACCAACCCGAGCACTGCTCGCGTGTTTCGTCTTGTTTGCGTTATATAAGATAAAATTTCTAACTGAACTCGTTAGTTGCCACTTGACGATTTTTATTAGAATTTATTGATAATTCATCGGTAAATGACGATATTAATTTTATATTTTATTTATGTAAAAAAACTGAGAGATGAACTAAAATGGTTATCTGTAAGAAGAAGACTTAAATTTAATATGTTGATATTTATACATAATTTTTTTCACGATAAATTACCAAAATATTTTAAGGATAAAGTTGTCTTAAACAAAAATTGTCATGAATATGCTACTAGAAAAAAGGATAAAATAAGACTACCATTATTGAAAAGAGCTGAGTCGCAAAATTGCTTGATGTATAAGGGTTTAAAAATGTATGATGAGATGCCTGAATGTATGAAGAATGAAAAGTGTCTGAAAGAATTTAAAAATAAATTTCTAAGTTACTGTAAGGAAATGTAAATATATAAAGATGATGTAAATGTATATAATAGTTTATATTAGTTTTAATATAAGCTAATTTAAGAAATAAATAAAAATAAAAAAAATTAATCTTTTTTAAAAATTTTTATAGATTTAAAAATATATATTAAGTTAAGCTCTTACGTTTTTATTGCCTTTGTTTCCTTTTTTTACTAGATAACTATTAAATTTAATAAACTCTAGATAAAAAAAATACCTAATATTTTCAGTTCAATTTTTGTGAAAATAACCCAAGCACGAAGTGGTTAAGTTAGAGTAAATTATATGATTGTCAAAATAATTAGACCTTTTCAGTACAAAACGTTCCAGACGTGTAACGTTTAAAGTCATATAATTAGATTACTTTAAATTACTATTTAACAGTACCTACGTGGCCGACGGTCCGAAGGTTCTCGTCTATAAAAAACGTTAAAGGGTAAACGCCATGTCAGCCTCTTGTGCTAATAGAGGTTTGAATCTAACATGACAGCAAAATTTAACGTTACAAAACATTAATTTTTACGAGGTGAGACAATGTTAAAATGTTCTGAAAACACTCCAGCATGAATTGGTTGCTCTAAAGTAAAACTTAATTTTTTTTAAGAGTTAATGGGAATTATACAGCATTTTATTATCATAATTATTTTTGTTTATTGTAATATATTTTTTTGTTGTTGTTCACAAAAATACTTCGATTTCACACTTTTTCTGTGAGTCTAAGCAGATCATTATTAGAAAAAGGTTTCAAATTGTGGTACAGTGGGTTCGAACCGAGAAACTCTGACTTAAGAGTCCGCGACACTGACCACGGGACCACAACCCGACACCAGTTTCTTTGCCAATTCCATGTTTCGCTTCCATACATTAGTGTAGGTACCAGCACTCCGTTGTGAACCGCTAGTTTGGCTTCCATGGACATATTTTTATTTACAATCATCCTATTCAAAGCACCATTTATTATATTCCCTGCATTCACTCTTCTCTCAATATTCTTATCCACTTTTCCATCCCCTGTGAACATGCTTCCCAGACATAAAAATTCTTGCACCTGTTCTTGGGATTCATTGTAAAATTTTGTTGTTATTCAAAAATATATTTGGGATATGTTTTGATTAGTGTGATTATGTTTTTATTAAATAAGTACAAATTACTAACAATAATGGCCAATTTAAAACGTGCTGCTCTTGTGCAAAATCACGTCTAGGGTGCTTTATAATTTATAATTAACGTTTTAACAATTAGATTTTAACGCAATTACGTACAGTGTCTTCAGTCAAGGGTGAAAGTAAAAATTTAGATTTTATATGCATGCTGGTGGTGTAGTGGTTTTCTTTATGATCTTTAAATTTATTTTATTTCAGAATTGCAACTTGAACATTAAATATATTCATAATAAATCATCGGTCCATTTTGTGCTTTAGAATCATTGATCACCTACATCATAATCACCCAGATTTTCATTCTTTTTAAAAAAAAATTATTTATTTAGTTTTAAGAAATTCATTTTTTTATGTGATTTCTATATATTTCTACTTAACGCAATCTTATAATTTTAGTTGCACTCAACATCTCCAACACAGAGACTGAGCTCTTGAGCTTGGAGAGGGAAATATAAATAATGAATAACGTTTTGCCGTAAATTAACCAATCAAATTATTGCCTACAATATTACAAGCAAATTTAATAACTTGAAGTAAATATAATATTATATGATTGACTTTGAAATAACGACGATTCAAGGAAACGATGTGAACCGAGTCGATCTTAATACTGTAATAATACTTAATAATGCTCGGATGAGATTAAACCTTGGTGAAATTGGACTCATAAAATTCAGTCATCAAAATGAGTAAGGTAGACTTTAACAAAATTGATTGCTGGAGTCAATTTAAGCACACTTTTTACAGGATACCTAAAAATATCAGCAATATAATCAGATCCAATAATTTTAATTACATTTTTAAATATAAATATTAGCTAATCAAAACAATGTCTTACTTATGTAAAAAATATGACATGAGGTTTTGTCGGTTAAAAAATGTTATAATTTGCGGGTTTTAAACTAATTTTATTTCACCTACTTTGAGTAATATGATTGCTAATTATATGAAGAATGATGTTTATTGTAATCACTTAAACTAGCATCTGTAATAATAACAAACACCACCCATTTTGGTGAGATAACTATAACAAAAGCGAAAAAATTAAGATGTTATTTATTTTTTAATAGAAAATTATCAGTATCATATCATTGAATCGAAAAAACATTGAGATTTGTTTAAAACATATTAAACACTTGAAAAAAATATTATTATTCATTGTTTAATAAGGTTTGTTTTTTCCCTCAATTTATTTATGTGTATATTTTTAGGAAAAGATAACGTTTTTTCTTAAATTTTCACTTTAAAACCTCACAACTGCCTGATAAATCAAATGTCTGAAAATGTCGACAGGAATGATCAATGAGTGACATATAAATTTTTAGTGATTCCAGGATCACCATTTCATGGAGCACCCGTTCCGGATGCCAACATTGTGACATCCTGTTTTCGTATTTTGACCTATCTCCCACATTTTGACAATTTCTTTTTCAATGCTCATCACGTTTTATATGTAAGGAATAACAAAATTTGCATTTTCAGCGGGCATAAATTGGATATTTTACGCGGCTTCTCGCTTTATAGATTTCGTATTTTGATGGAATACTTCGCGAAAGCCACCCTGAATTTTCAGATGAATGAGTCTACTACATTAAAGTATATATTTTCTACAAAACTTCTTTTTAAATATCTGTTTTTTCCATTCTCATAAGATCCCTTGCTGTAGTTTATTGCTACTGTTTGTTAATATTACAATCAGACTTTAAGGATACTATCAGTGATTCTATCAGTGGGTATTTGTAAATGAAAGACTGCACTATCAAACACTTTAAAAAAATTCCACTAGAACATTTACTAGTATTTAATGTTTCTACATTTTATGCGAGTCCAAAAAGCTGCATTTAAATTCTGCATTCACAGTGTACCATGTACTCTACTAATGCATCAATAATTTTGCATTCCTTAAGGTCCCGGGTTTAATTTACAGGGAAGTGAAAATAAATGGGTTAATTTTCATACTTGTATTTATTAAATATTACCCAGGGCTGTTACCCAAAGCCTTCATATAATTAATGATCAATATAATACTAGGTCGATGCGACGTAATGCTCTATGCACATTTTGTGCAGATAACAATAAGTATAGAAGAATAAGAATTGAAATATTTTTTATGACATTTTTGTATTTTTCATTATCCAAGTCATTCGGAATACCAAAATTCAATTACGTATTTCAAAAAGTCTGCCAAAAAAGCTCTTAATACCGTGAAAAAGAAATATGAAAAATTTAATGTAAAATATTCAGAAAAAATTGTTTTGAATATTTGAAGATATTAAAACTTGAAATTAAAATGAAAACTTTTGTTTTTTGTACGATTTCTCATATAAATACAATTGGATTTCAAAGAATATATTGCGTTATAATCAAATAAAAAAAATATTTTACAAAAACACGAGTGAATTTAAATTAAATACTGTTCATACTAACATATTTTATGGTTTTTACATAATTTATTAGTTTATTTGATAACACTTTATTCAATTTGTTACTGTATTTGTATTAATGGCTGACATTTGTGTGGTTTGATTCTAATTGAATGAATCGTTATAAATATGTTCACGAGGAAATATTTATTATGTTACTATTAAAATATCATATTTGATTCCAGTGGCACAAAGCAAATAAAGTTTTCAAAGTGCTTTTAACGATCACTCGTTGTTAATGTAATATAATTATAATATTGTTAATATAATATAATGATAATTATATATTAAACGAAACTGGAATAATTATAATAATTGATTTGCCAGTCACTTTGTGGTAAAATCTATCCATTTTGAATTAATGTTTTATTTAGTAAATTCCACTATTTCTTAAAATCTCTTATGACACTTGTTTCAATGCATTTTGCATCGTCGCATTCAAACACCGTATGAATACGGTGTTTTTAAAAATGACGCGAAATGCATCGAAACACGTTTCACAGTAGATTTTAAGAAATAGTAGTATTTACTAAGTAAAACATTTATTAAAAATGAAACTAGAATAGTTTATGCAGAAATGAAATTGAGTGGTTGTAAAAGAGAAAACCCAAAATTCAAACTTCAGTTTTTTATTCATTTTCATATATTTATTAAAAACCTCTTATTAACCCATTATATTGTACATGAATTTTTTTTTTTTATAATTAGACGCTACTAAAAAAAAACCTGAATTGGTTTAACCTGTGCTCGGGTAAACCATTAAAAAATTTCAATATTGTTGTGTAAAATCAGTTTGATTACTAAGTTTGAATTGAAAATAATGTGTATGATTAAAAAAAACGATACATTAAGTCAATTGAATGAATAAAATTGGTAGTTAACATGCTGTAAATCAAGTTAAAGAAAAGATATAAAAAAGGAAAAGAAAAAAAGTTAATATAACAATAAAAATAAGAATATTTAATTGTTCGTTGTTAAATCGCAAATCAATTAAAATTTCTTAAAAAAAACATTTATATACTTGTCATCTCATCGGACAAACATTAATAGCTTATAAAACAAGGATAATATTGTATAAGTCAGTTTAAATAAATAAAAATACGTGAGCTATATTTTATTAAATGAAAAAAATTAAACCTGCATTTAAAAAATACATAAACATGATCCTACAAGGAGTCAAATATTTTTTATACTATTTTTTATTTATCTAAAGAATTGTATTCTTGTGATAAATACTCATATTTCAACTAAAATATACTTTCAGGTAAACCTAATTGGCATGTATTTGATAATAGAAATCAAGTTGTGGTAGAGTAGAAGTCGAACATAGCTTCTGACTCAAAATCAGTGACACGAACCGTTGTTTTTGGCAGAAAAAAAAATACTTTGTCACAAAAATAGTTATTTTTTTTTTAAAAGATCAGTTTTTCAAAGTAAAAGAAAACTTAAAAAAAAAGTTTTGATCGTCAATAGTTCTTATAAGTCGTATTTTTTATGTTTTTTCCATTACCTTTGCCAATCAATTATTATTTCCCCTTTGAAAGAACGGAAGGCAACGATATTTGAATTATTGATACGATAAAAAATGTCAAATGAAACCATATTTCTTAAAAAGTATTTCTGAAAAGAATACATTACCTATCATATATTCTTATCCGTTGAAATAGGAGTAAGTTTTCGTGAAACCTTTGTGCCTGGATATAAAGGAAAAGAATATGTATTTTGTTAAAATAAAATGAACATAACAAATACAAAACAGGACCACGGGTAAAATGTTATTCTACCTTGGGGTGAGAAAGGTTTATTTTTTTTCATCCACTTCTACACGAAAACTCTTTTTCGAGGTAGGGTGGAAAATTATTTTGTTCACCTGCGTTTCAAAATGTTTCTCGAGAATTATGTATATTTTGTCGGTTGACTTGATAATTTTAGAAAATGAAAATAATATTCATCGGTCCATGAAGACATTTGATATGTTTTTATCACTGGAAGAATCACAGGAACAAATTCAGCAATTGGCTTTTATCGTTGACTCGTAAATTTACGTTTCAAATACCAATTTGAATTTTAAAATCGGACAAGAATTTTTGTACTATACAAATTAAGATTTCTCTAGGACTCTATCAGTAAAAACATAGCTAAGATTTATTCAGGATTAGTTTTAGAAAATAGGAGAGAGGGCCTAAAATAACATTTAAATTTTGGATACTTCAACGAGTATGTTGACCAGTTATATTAACATTTTATAAACACTGTCGTTGATTTTACCAGCTTCTAGATTACTCACCTTTTGGGTGATATTATAATATACTAGAATTATAGTTTTGTCTCTGTTAAAACACTTTGGTAAAAGTTTTTTTTGGTGCATTTTAAGAAGATAATATTTTCATGGTAGATCATATCTGGTTTTTATAAAAATATAAATTAAAAAGGTTAGTGTAAATAGCACTTTTTAAGTTTAAAAAATATTTAAACGATCATCTCACTTTAATTTTTGTAAACAATTGATCAAAAAGTATTTTGTGAGCAAAACCGGAAAAAAATTAATGCCATAAACTTTGAATATGAACAAAACAATAAAAACATTAACATAAAACAACTATTTAAGGCCATATTAAGTTGATTAATGTACACCGACTAATTAAGAGAACAAAAGATGTTCTAAACAGGTGGAAATACAAACCCTATTCACTTTCACCGTTTGATGAGAAACCCTTTCTCGAAACAAGTCGTATTAATAAGCTAAAAAAGTGGCCAAACAGGCGTCGTTTTTTAATAATTTATATTATCTTAATCCACACAATAAAAGTAAAATATAAATTTCATATTTATTAATCTAAAAAAATATTTCTATAATATTTATGTTAGCACCCTAAATTAACTGGAGGATCAAAAATATGCTTTACGAATATTTTGAAGACCCTAAAACATAACTGCTGTTATTATAATCCCTTTGCTACCATGAACATCGTGAGGTACTGTGGCTACGTAGGAACTACCATATGCTGCAAATTAATTTTTACTATGTTGTTATTGTGTGTTTTTTTTCAGCTGGTGGCTAATTACATCGCTGCGAATCGGAGTCTGGAGTATGTACCTGACCGGCCAATATATTGGGCCGGGGGTCGAACTGAACCACCCCTAGATACGCCTGTTTGTGGATTCGATGGCTCCAAGTGTCCTGACAAATGTAAGAAAGTAAACATATTTATTACGTGAATTATTCTGACAATTATTTTTAAATTCATTAGTTATTTGCCAATACATACCGATTTCTGAGACGCAGGACACAGAATACCTGATCATATTGGATCTTTCTCTAATAACATTTAGAGGAAAAAGAAGACTTGCAGCAGAAAGAAAATATTATTCTTAGGCATGGCCTATATGAAAATAAAATGACTTTAAATTTATCTTTAAATATACAAATTTTTGTCCGCCTCCGTAGTGTAATGGTCTGCACGCTCGGCTACCGTTCTGGAGGTCCCGGGTTCGATTCCCAAGGGGGGTAAAATAAATATAAGTGATTTTTTCACTGTCATATTTATTCAATATTACCCTGGACTGGTACCTGAAGCGGAGGGCTGATCACCTTTCCTTCATGTGTAAACGATCAAGATAACATTGCGTTTATATGACGCAGTGCCCTATGCAAATATTGGGGTGCGGATAAGGGTTTTATTATTTATTATTATTAAATATTGCTTTTTGTGATGAATCCAGAGTTTCAGCACAATTAAAAGAACATATATGTATGTATATTGTAAGAGATCAAGTGGTTAAATTAAATTTTTACCGAATAAAATAATATTTCAGATTTCTCTTCATAGGTACAAATATATTTGAAAGACTTTCACCTTCAATCGAAAGTGAAGGACATTTATTTCAAAATAAATGCCAATGAACAATCATTTATAGAATTTTCTTTACAAACGCTTTCGTTGTTTTTTTAAATTAAATTTATTCTTTTTATCCAAACCGTGTCATCATGGACAAGAATAATTTGTAAAGACACTGAAAATTATTTTTTAGGATATTTTAAATTTGTAAAATTGGCACTTTCGCCACTCATATAATCCCTCCACGTCAAATTTGTTTTATCAAAAAAAATTCAGCCCTTAAAAAAGTGCCTACGGAGGCCTCTCGTCCATCATTATGAAATATTTCAGGTTATTAATGAGCTTAAATCCCCTATAAATTAATTTCACCTCTAACAAAATTTTAAAGGGGTTGAAAAAACAATATCATTTTTATCACTGTATATTGGCCTCAGTAGTGTAATGGTTCGCAACTTTGGCTTGATAAAACCTACAAATAAAAATTGTAACTCCATTTTTAATACAACATTTTGAGTGTGCCAAATGCTTGTTCACAAATCTGGATTATCTCCAATTATAGGAGTTATTGTTCATATTATTCTATATATATATATATATATATATATATATATGTATATATATATATATATATATATATATATATATATATATATATATATATATATATAAATATGTATATATATATATATATATATATATATATATATATATATATATATATATATATATATATATATATATATATATATATATATATATATATATATATATATATATATATATATATATATATATATATATATATATATATATATATATATATATATATATTTATATATATATATATATATATATATATATATATATATATATATATATATATATATATATATATATATATATATATATATATATATATATATATATATATATATATATATATATATATATATATATATATATATATATATATATATATATATATATATATATGAACCAATTTTCAAAACATTGTTCTTGAAACACTAGAACTTCGCTAGAGACATCAAAATTAATTGAGCAGAAACTCTTTTATTAGTATGTGAGGTCCGAATCCTGGATTATAATCACACACATGAGAAACGCCAGAAAATATCATTTTCATTTTTCATTTTTATTATATTGGACACACTCAAAATATTGTAAATTAAACATTCATATTTAAAAAAAATCCACTGAAATTTCTTAGTGGAACGCATTTTATATAGTAAAACAACAATTTAATAGTTTTTTTATAAAAGATATCTCAACTTTGATATAAAAAAGTATAGCTATTCCCTTTTTTGTAAAAATAATTACTAATTTTTATTTCACCTTTTAAATTTACATCTCATCAGTAGGGTGAATAATCCAGTGTACGATGAATAATATTAATATTGTTACTAAATTAATATTTTCCACATATATTTTATTTGACAAGTGATCGATTTTTGTCTTTACCGACATCGTACGACCAGAGATATCGATAACGACGAATCTGAAAAAATTGTGTTATTAAAATAAAAGTGGAATTTTGTTGTTTTGAAATATTGATTTTGAACATTTCAACAAATACTTAGGATAAGTTTTTACACCCGCTTCCTCGTTCATAGATTTAGTATTGCCTTACGGCGTCTACCCTTCTTCATTTAATTAAAGTTCTTTTTTTCCTCTTTTTACAGCTTTAACAGGATATGCTATCCTCAGCATAGTTCTTAGTATTGCAGTTGTACTAGTCGCGATTGTATCTGGAGTGCTATACAGGTGAGTTATTTTTTATTATTCTATCTCTTTCATGTTTAGAGTATTACCAAAAATATGTTTGGATTTGGTCTAGCATTATTCTTTTTAGAAATAATCCATAATTTTTTGTACACTTAGATATTATAATTGTTTTTTTTTGTTGCACTATAAATCATCCTTGATAACATGCACTGGTTGTTATTTATTACTTATATTATTATTAATTATTGATGATTTAAATAATAAAAAAAGAAATTGGTTGTAAGTCCACTTTTGAGTTTATTCATGTTTTTTCGTTCAGAGAACTACAGATATTCTCATCATCAGGTGAAAATACGTTTGTATTCTTCAACATCATAATAATTGATCTTCATTTCATGAACTGTTATATAGTATTGTGTATTTCAATCAGAACCTAAAATCTGCCGGTGTCAAAAGTCTGCGTAATCGGAGGGCATGTATGATTAGATGTATGGATGTGAAGGAGGCGAGGAGTGGATGTCAGGACAGAAGAGTGTGGCGTTCCATCCTCTCTGCCTACCCCTGCGGGGAAACAGCGTGATGGTAGTAGAAGTAGTAGTAGTAAAATACATACTTATAAATGTGTGTGTCTGCCCTTAAAATCGTACGATATTTCAACAAAAAGTTATTCCGATATTAAATGGGTTACTCATGTATTTTAAGCCAGTCACATTTTGCTGATTTGAAAAAAAAATTGTGACGTAAATGGGTTTTATTATTTATTTATTTGATTCGATATGAACTTTACGGACAACCATTAAAGAATTTTTAAAAATATCACTTATATGAGACCAAGTCTTTTTCCAAAGTTTCTTCAATTTCAGAGATAATTTCATGAGACATAGAAATATAAAATAATGCAAAAGAGCACCACATCTATTCCCTAAGGAATCTACAGAACTGCAGAACGACAGACTTACCACTTATTTGCATGTATACATATATTTGCTTCATGTATATTTTTAATAATGATAAAATACTTACTCCGAGAAATCGAGCAAGAAGCTCATATCAAGGATCTTTATTTTCCTGCATATAACCGTAAAACAAATACATGCGACCATTTCAAAGCGTTTTAAAACGATGGAAATATGTTGAGAAAATTAATATCGAAACGTATTTTTCGATTTTGAATACTCTACTGTATGGTACAGCATTCAAAACATAGAAAAGTCAATGAAACAAGAAGTAATTTCACTAATTGATTTGGCAGTCACTTTGTGGTAAAATCTATCAATTTTTAATTAAAGTTTTTCCTAGTAAATACCACAATTTCTTTTTGAAATCATTTTCTAACATCGTGTGTAAGGCTGATTCTAAATTTTAGAGTTAGGTCCTTGGGACGTTGAAGGTTGACGAGGGGGTAGGAGGTGTTTTTTATTATTATTTTTTTCGTGTTTAATATGTTGAATGGTAATGAATACAACAAAATTCATCAGATTTATTTATTTTTAGTTATACATATTTAAGAAAAAATCATATATTTTTATTACAACGAAAAAACTTCCGAATAAATTAATTTCATTTTTAAACGGTCTCCGAACAATAATTTTGTTTGAATTTTTTTACCATAAAAATCTAATAAATTTTCAAATTAATGGAATATACCATTATTTTCAGAGAATATGTGAAATAATTTTTAATATATTTGATGCACAATTGATGCTTACTGACTGTTTGTTACTCATAAAAGTTATATACAAGATTTGATATATTAAATTCAGAGACGATAAAATTTCTGAGAGGGAAGATATTAAATTCTGAATGAGTTTGTGTGGACATAAAATTTTTATACTTAAAATTGTTAGGTTTCTCAAGCACTGGACAAAAGTTTCCTGGGTATTGTCAACTCGATTTAATTTCGTTTTAAATATGATTATTATTACTTACTCGTATAATATATTAACATATATTTAAAGACCATATTTTTTTCACAATATTTTTGAGTGTGTCCAAATTCTTGTGCATAAATCTGGGTTTCTCCACTAAGGAGTTTTCGGCGAAACCTAGGTATTTACAGAGCTTATAACCTTTCATGGGCTGATAAAGTGATCACTTTATACACGTACAATATTCACTATTCTTCCCATGATCGACAGCATGAATCACATTTTTTGGAATTCCTAGATATACAAGTGATCAATATCATAACACAGTTCATATGAGTTTAATGGAGCCATCTATGTTGGATCAAAAAAGCTTTTATTTAGTAGACACCATCTTATTAAGATGAATACAATGATTAATAAATGAAGTAAAAACAGTTGTTATTTTATTAAACATTAAAATTTAAATGATATTGTTATTTGCAAATATTTTACAAATATTATATGAACTATATACTAAAGTAATTAACCATATTTTTCTCTGACTTCCACGACTTCTTGATAACACTTGAATGCTATAATAATCGAATCTGTAGCATATTTTGAAAGAAGTAGTAAAATGTAAATCTTCATCAGACAAGCAGAGAATGTATATAATTGAGAATAATTACATAAATTTGTTGGTAGAAATTAAGCAGTGTGCAAGTATTACGGAATCTTGCAAAATTGGAAGGGAATGAATGGCGCGTTATGGGGTGTAATTGGGTTCACCATAAATTCACCGCCAAGAGAGATTTTGATGAAAATATCTAAAGGAGTGGGAGTACGCTGCGTGAGGTAAATCATTTATAACGTGATTTTTACTAGGAAAATAATTTACACGTTTTCTTCAAAATGTTCAAAGGAGCGATAAATTACACATGTAAAGAGTAATTTGATAAGCCTAGAATTATCTTCACGTACTTGTAAGGGGTGGATAGATTTTTAATCAATATTTTCCGAAAAAATACGATTTTCTCCTGTAGTGATTAGTGCGATTTAGTACAGGCATAAGGTCCCTGGTTCGATTCTGTAGACTAATACTAGCAACATTCAATAAATAAGGATAAAAACAGACTGAATGCAGTCAAGTACAATCTCTCAGAAGAATGTGCGGAAAAAAACAATGTATAATAGATGATCGAATGGTGATATAAGGAAATAATTCCAGACTGAGATAAGCGTTATCGATAAAATTAAGAAAACTGTGTGGAGATGGTTTGGGCAGTTCATTCAAGTATTAGTTCAAGAGGTTACATTATTTATTTTAAAAAAAAATCTGTTTGAAGACACCCTTTGGTTTTTTATGTCACATCGCTCAAATTATCAAAACTCTGTATTATCATTCCTTACACGTGCGTTGTTAAAAAGTTTTTAAAAATACGCAGGAGAAAGCTTTTTTGAACAAGACTCGCAAACAGACACCTATTTAAATAATGATGTTGAATTCGTGCGTTTCAAAGAAAATTCTGGTATATTTTTATGAAATGTTGTGTTTCCATACCGATTTTTGTCGTCAAGTGTAAACAGATACTTTAAAATTATAATTCCTGAAACTTTTCAAAAATACAGGGATTTACTTTGTTAACACTTTGTGACTTCTGTGACATCAGTGTTTTTGTGACATCTATGGACAGAGGTATTAACTACTCATCGTAATCATAGCGTCATGTAAAAGTGTGTTCTTTGTCCTTGTACCGTTAGCTTATTGAGAACGATGTATTTTTCGCGGTGTGATTTATTTTCTTGTATTTTGGACACGATTACACTAGTAAATTTAGTAAATATCAGAATAAGTATGGTAAAACACATATTATATAAGATCATAAATCAATTATATGCCTAAATAACAACAAAAGGTTTAAAATGAATTCATCAACAACAAAAAAAACACATTTCTGGATTATTAAGTAAAAGCCCTTCATGTTATTATATACGAATAAAACCTGTGCATTGAAATTATACGAAAATTAACATCTTAACTGTGTATTGTAGATATATTTACCTTTACTTATTTTGTATATAAAATTATTTTGTATATAAAATAATAAATAATTATTCATTGTTTTTTAATTACGTCCCATCAAAACAGTCATTAGAAATAAAAATTAAGAGGCAAGGATAAAGATTTCTTAAATACGAACCCCAAGACTTATTATAATACTTTATATAATTGATTATCATTTAAATGCGGTGTTATTCTGATAAAGTGCCTAATGCACCATTGTGAGATTTTTTGTCGTCTGAAGGATACCGCACGAAAAAAGTAGAGGGTGTGCTTTGGATAACCACGATATAAAAATTAACGTAATAAAAATAAGTTAGCTGTTGCTGTGAGTTTATTCGATCTTTTCAACGTATATGTCTACCTGTATACATGCTTTTTCCCTCTCCACTCTGTGCGGTGAATTGAAAACCGTTTCCGTGCCCTTATATATGCAGATGACCCCACGTTTCCTTTTAACTTGTAAGCTGCCGAGAAAGCGTGTGGTTTTTCTGCGGTAATTGCCAGCGTTTTTACCCAATTTTGAACAAACAAACCGTGGGAAGGTATTCCAAACAAACATCTTTTCTGTTGACCTTAACGTAAAAATTAGTCATCTGTTTTTGACTCCATCCCCTTTAGTTTTTATAAAGAACATTTTTTATTTTATTAATATGTACGAAAATTACTCCCGTTTTTATATATATATTTTTTTTTAAATAAAGCTTTTTAATGAGAATCATTTTGTCAAGTTTAGTTTTGAGTAGAAAACAGGGGTTGTAACGGTGATATATAAATATATATATATATATATATATATATATATATATATATATATATATATATATATATATATATATATATATATATATATATATATATATATATATATGTATATTGTATATATATAAATATATATATATACATTTATATATATATATATATATATATATATATATATATATATATATATATATATATATATATATATATATATATATATATAAATATATAAAAATATATATATATATATATATATATATATAGGAACCTAGTACAACACTCATTTGGTTAAAGAGGTAACATCATTCAAGTTCACTGGGATAAAGTTTCTGGCTAAAGTTTGATCGTTTCCCTTCATGGACGCTGGAACATTCGCTTCTTCAGTAGTCATCAATCTTCATCGTTTTGATCTATCTCTGCAGACAACATGTCTAGGAACATCGGATAAGATGAATTCAACTAGAAATTTATAAATGTTAACCTATTCCTGTATTGTTATTTTTTCTGTATTTAGGCTCTCACAACAGGATGCTGTGAATAAGAAATACATTATTCTTTAAAATTGAAAATATAAGAATATTATTACATGAAAGAAAGTATTATTTGGTGATCATTTAACCTTCGAATTCTTTTAAAAATAAAAAATAAACGGACGAAGTTAATAAAAACTTATTTATTTTTTAATTTTTAATTTATTTAATATTACCATGCATTTTTATCTGAGGCGCAGGGCAAGTCACATTACCTTCATGTAAGCAAACATTAAGATAAAAGTGCGTCAATGCGATGCAGTGCTCTATGCACCACGGGATGCGGATAAGGGTTGGAAGAAGGATAAAAAATATGGATATAGGTAAAAACTCGTATACAAGCATACTCGTAAAATAATTTAAAAAATATTTTTGAATGGTTTGCAGCTAGACTTTTTAGACGATATTTTGAATGTAGTGTTTAATGTATTATTTATGAATTAAATATTGAAATAAAACATTTACATAATACCACTTTAGAGTTTATTTATACACACACGAGTATTTTCGAAAACTTCAGATGTTCCAAACAAAAGGTGAAAAATCAAACTAAAATACAAAAGGTTTTTATTTTCATCCGCTGATGAGAATATTTGTTATTCTTGAACATGTGTTTTTATGATTTAACATTAAAGTAGTGTTAAATTTTTATACATAAAACTTTACACGAAATAAAAAAAAACAATCGATCTTTCTTGCATGATGATAACTTACGCCTTCAGAATAATAAAAGGAAATAAAAAAATATATATTTGGCTACATTTTTGTACTACTAACTTTCGTACTAAATACTACCACAAGGACGATTGACATAATAATAATCATATTAATAATTCTTTAAATTTTAAATGAAATAAAAAAAAATGTTGTATCGCTTACTTTGCTTGACCTAAAATATGTATTATATTATGGTGTAATCCTAACTCTATGATATCAACACATACCACATACCACACAACACCCAAACACCCACCCTGCAGCTGTAATGCAAGTCATCCCTTGAATATCTTAACCGCTCGCGTACGTGGGAAGGGATAATATCCTCAGAGCTTGCAAACTTCAAAGAAATTGCGAAGGAACTACTCGTACAGAATAATCGACCACTTAAAACGCGATCAACTCACGATACTGCCATCCATGGGGTATCGCTGTTACGCCATCTCTTTGAGATGACATTTGCACGACACGTATTCGACACCATATTATGAAAACCAAATTTCACAGTAATTTGAATGGTTCAGAATGAAACCGAATCGTGTTCTTGAAAGCTTAATATATACGTATCAAGTATTCAAATATAATCATATAATTTATATTTGCAGCAACAACTTTGTGATTTTCCAATTTATAGTTAAAATAAAACTTTATTTTAAAAGCAATTTAAATTTAAGCTATAGTGATTTTGAAACAAAGTAAAAAAATCAATACGTTTGTTAACAATTTTGGATTACTCTTTTAAAACGATTTAAAAAAATCATATAAACAATCAAACGTTTTTATAAAATATGTAAATGTTTATATATATACATATATATATTTATATATACATTTATAAATGTACATATATATATATATATAAATATATATATATATATATATATATATATATATATATATATATATATATATATATATATATTTATATATATATATATATATATATATATATATATATATATATATATATAAATATATATATATATATATATTATATATATATATATATATATATATATATATATATATATATATATATATATATATATATATATATATATATATATATATATATATATATATATATATATATATATATATATATATATATATATATATATATATATATATATATATATATATATATATATATATATATATATATATATATATATATATATATATATATATATTTATCATTAAAAATGCTTTAGTTTATATTCAAACCTGTAAATTGAAGCATCTGTAGCTTCCAAAACTAGTCATTAAAAATAAATATAGTACTCAAGTTGAAAAAACAAGTGTTTTCATTTACAATGCAAACATACATACACATGGATTTAACATTGTATGATAATACTATCTATGTACAATAGATACGATACATCTTAAGGTTTACAAGTATACAACTGTCTTCATTGGTTTATTTTGTTGTTTTTTTGTAACTTGTATTTATATTTTTCTTTTACTTCATTTAGTAAATATGGACTTAAACCACTTTTCATCTAAACAATGTACTTATTTATTCAAATCACGCTGTTTTAACTTGACATGAAGTTTATCCGCAATGGCTATTTTTTCGTTTCGTTTTTATTTACATTCTCGCTTCTGTAATTCAATAAATGTTGACTCATTTCAACATGTTCAAACATAACCTTAAATAAAAGTGAGATTTCGTTGTCAAATTTAAAGCTGAATGTAGTATTTTCGCGCCATACTTTTTCGTGCCGAAGACTCATTTTTCAGTTCTTATTTATAAAGATATCTGAAAAGAAAATTGTTTATGACATGCAATCAAATACGACATGGCCGAATGATCTTTTTCACATCTACTCACCTACATTATCCATTTATCAAAAGCTTTTTTCTACTTAGATTCATTATTGTATGACTTTATGAATAATGGAAGTACGTTTCAAATTTAATCGCATAACAATCAAAGCTCTTTTGACCAAAAAAGGTATGGGTTTTGATTTTTTTCTGTATTTCAGATTTTGTATATAAACTGAGTTAACCATAAAATCAGTTAATTTAATAAATGTATATTTTACATTTTTCAAAAGCATTGTTAATATTGTGGTAAGGTAATATAACCCTCTCATTATCATTTATCATGCACTTTGTTTAATAACGCTTAAAAAACACTGCTTTATGACTACAGACTTAAGTGTACATTTGGCCTGATGATGGAATGGTTTTTTTGAAAGCGATAGTCATGAAGTAATAATATTTTTTAAGTTTTACTTAGTGAAAACCACAATTTCTAAGAATTCATTGTGAAATGTGTGTATTGTATAATTATTATTATTTTTTAATTGGTATTTACACAAACTGAATGATGAATTATTAGGATAGTGTTATTAAACATGAGTTTTTAAAATAAATATTAAAGGGTTTCTTTCTAGTTAGAATACACACACATTACATCCTTCTGAGAAAAAAAGGTTAGGAAATTGGTACACCAGAAAAAGGATTATATAATATCCTAGTACTAATTATCGTTGGTAGCATTTTTGGAGTAGGAAATGCCTAGAAATAACGCTTATAACTCTATATTATGCCATTCAATTCAGTGCGAACATTATAGAAATAAGTAATCCAATCATCAATATAGCCTGCTTGTACCCTCAAGGAAGAGATTACTACGCTTGTCCATTTCAAAGGACCCTTTCTCATTAAATAAGAAAGAAGGAAGTACTGAGGATACGAGTATAATTTTTTTTACCACAATTTAATGTGTAGGCGTAAGTGTTCTGCCTCTTACGAAAAAAAGGATTAAAATTCTGGTGTAAAAATAATATATATTTTTTTCTATAGATAAATAAAAAAAAATGTATTTAGTATGAATTGAACAACATTATTTTACTTGTAATACATTTGTTTATTTTATTATTTCCTTTTATATTTATTTCTCAATACAATTAAAGATATTTTATTTATTTTATTTTTATTAAATAATATATTGTTTCAAAATTCTTCGCCATTGCTTTCCATTTTTCTTTTGTTTTCAAACTCCGTTCCTTGACTAACCCCTTCCCCTTACTTTCCCCTCTCCTTATTTATAGAACAATTTTATATTTTATATTTTAGTTATTATACAGACCTGAATGATGGAAGTTTAACTTCTGAAACATATAGTCTATAATAAAACTCAAGTGGTAAAAAACGAAGTGTTTTCTTTAATCATTACAATTAAAGATATTTGATGAGATGGCAATATAGAATTTTAAGTGTTAACAAGGCTTAAAATCTGTCATTAGCTTGTTCATGTGATCACTGTGTAACATTTATCATTACGCTTGGCTACCCTACTGGAGGTCCCGGGTTGGGGGGGGGGGAGTTGAATAAATATAATTGATTTTTGAACAAAATATTTATTCAATACTACCCTTGACTGGTACCTGAAGCGGAGGGCTGATCACCTTTCTTCAACAATATGATGCAGTGCTTTACGCACCAATGGACGCGGATAAGGGTTATAGATATATATATATATATATATATATATATATATATATATATATATATATATATATATATATATATATATATATATATATATATATATATATATATTTATATATATATATATATATATATATATATATATATATATATATATATATATATATATATATATATATATATATATATATATATATATATATATATATATATATATATATATATATATATATATAAATATATATATATATATATATATATATATATATATATATATATATATATATATATATATATATATATATATATATATATATAATATATATATATATATATATATATATATATATATATATATATATATATATATATATATATATATATATATATATATATATATATATATATATATATATATATATATATATATATATATATATATATATATATATATATATATATATATATATATATATATATATATATAAATATATATATATATATATATATATATATATATATATATATATATATATATATATATATATATATATAAATATGGTTTTTAAATGATAATGAGTCATTCTCGTTTCAGTTAAGAAATCCAAAAAATGTTTCAGTTGAATAAAATATCCGGGATCCTTATACCTAAAAATATTGATGAAAATATTAAACTCTTAATCTTTTTCCAATAATACGAAAGAAATTCTTGACAAACGAAGTTATTCGACGGTTCGACACCGTCATTTTGAAGAACCCATATTTATGATTTGATCGAGACGATCATATCGTCTCACAAACCTATAAGGCGTTTTGTTGTGTAACCGATTGTTGCCGAAGAAAAATATCATCCACAAAAGAAATCTTCTCCAAAGACCATTAATCAAGAAGACTCGGTGCTTATTCAAGTCAATTTCCCAAAACAAACGGTGGTCAAAAACTCTCGTTAAATTTGAGAATTATTATTGTAAGGAAATTGTGATGCGGTAAATAACTAACTAAATTCGATTTTATAAAGGTTTTTTTTAAAGAATGCTCTTCATAGCTTATACACCAATATCATACATTTTACTATTTATTTGGCAGACACTTCATTTATTGGCTTTGTAGTTGATTGATTATTTTTTGAATTTAAAAATGACTTAAAACATCTAAAAATGAACCCCCATTACATCATGTGCTTTGATATACTCAATAAAGTGATTTTTAAACAATATTAGAATAATTTTTAAAATGGTATTGAGAGCATTGTAACATGTATTATTGCAGATTTTGACAATTAGTAATATTTAAAAATTATATGTTATATTGGAATAAAACTTTATATTGTAAAAGAAAAAATCAGTCTGAAGGTGTTTTGCTGGCTGACGTTTTTATTTTTTAATTTTTTATTTGAACTTTAGAGTAACTGCGCTAAACGCATCGACTCCATTTAGAAAATTGTAGTTACCTTCACTGTCACTGTATTAAGAAAAGGGGCAAATTAAAAACCCTTTGCGGAAAACCCTGATGTATTAATTGTTTATTTCACCGTATCCATCAATGATTTTTACCGTACCGCCATCGTTAGCACTATGTACATATTTTGAATATTATGTATTGCTTCTCCGTCTGTCTTTCTGATCATTGAGAGATTAATTTGTTACAAGATTTTATATATTCGTATGCTCTAATTACAAATGGCCGTAAAAATGAAATAATTAATTAATATCAAATGTGTTTGTTTTTTATGCCATCGAGTACTATTTCCGCACTAAGACCTTAACGAATGTAATCACTGGCCCAGCACACAAGGGTTGTAACTTGTAACTAATCCAATTATTTCAGAAAATGACACGGCGCAAGCCACCCGTGTTGTAAGGTTGCATTAAAAGGAATATATGTTAAACCCTGAGGCGTCAAGTTCGGCAGTTTTATATTAAAGCATTAATCAACATTTTATTTCTCAAATTAGCCGTATATGGGTAGACGTTTTACGGTTTATATAGTAAAATAGTGCAATGTGTGTGTGTGTGCTTATGTGAAAAAAGAATGAAATTCATCGTCGAGTTATTATTAAGTTGATAGAGATATTCTACGAAAGGCAGCAATTCCAATACTTGTGAAGAGTTCATATGTCTATGTACTAATTGTTAAATCAAACACATTATGAGTCTACTAAGTTGTATTTTATTGTTTAAAAACACATAAAAATTAATATTGTGATAATAGTTTCGCCTAATTATGGCATTTTCAAACGAATGTTTGAAAGACATTCGTTTGAAAATGACATAACTAAGCAAAACAATTGTAACTATATTAAATTAAAAGTGTTTTTTAACAATAATAAACAACTCGAAAATTCTGTGTTTGATTTAACAATTTATAAAATTAATAAAAAGGAGTTCCACAAATTGAATGCCAAACCAATAAATAAATTCATCTGTCTGTACATTCTAAACACGGGAATTGCATTTTTATTTTTCACTTATAATGCATTTATTATGTATTTGTATAAATGAAGACACATAATACAGATATTGATTTCAGATAATACATGATTTCAGAGTATAAGTTGAAAAACAGCTTCCACAAAAATCACAGAAAAGTAAACGGAAAACGTTGGTACAAAATACAAATTTGAATTACTTACCAACCCCAGTCAAACACCGAACTTCTTAATGTGACCCAGGATAATTGTGAGCCTACTCTAATACCAAATTTTAGTTTGGTAAAACCTAAAACCTTTTTCGAAATCCCTTTTCGTGAGAACGTTTGAAGTCTCCTACTTTTTGTTTGCCTGACAGAGGGCACATGCTACTTGGCATACTACTTCTGCACCCTTAAGCCATTTTCCACTGAATAACCCCTATAATACAGTCCTCGACCGCCATATTGTGGATCTTCTGAGACCAAATCCTTGTTTAATGTACAAGGACTTCAATAGGAATGTTCTGTATGAATGAATCCTGAATTTCCGAGATAGAATTTTCTTTCTATAAAATCCCAAAGGATTTTTATTCCATGCAAATCCTAAGTTATATGATATTTCTAGGTTCAATAATAAAACGTACAAATATCCTTCAGAAAACATTTTCATAATATTCGTTTTATATATATTTTACTTCAAGTTTAAGGCGTATGATCACGAGTGATATCCGAGTTTGGTTTTTCTAGATAAACGTTGAAGGTATAATATTTTGGCTTACAAAATAAATCTAATACGATAATCTTTGAAGACATCTAAGTATAGGCAAAGAAATAATATTCATTTGATTTATTATTACTATTACAATGTACGTAATTTTTCTTTAAATGAAACGTAAGTATTATATTTATTTTGCATAGTTTAAGAAATATGTTTTAGAAGGTCCGAATCCGTGTAATTGTGTCATTAAAGTGATCTAGTTATTACGATCGGATCAATTGAATCATGATTTTTTTGGTAATTCCGTCATTCGTTCGTTGAATAACGAGATAAATGGAATGAAGCATCGCACATTTAAGTAAAATCGTTTTCGGTAAGAATTATTATAACAGTCATTTTGCTTAAAAGAGATTTCTTTAATCTCTCATGTTTTCTCCTTATACATAGTATTATATTCATACGAAGTAAAATGTGTATACGAATATTTTATTTTATAAAACAAAAGTATCCATCAAATTAGATTTGACTGATATCGTTATTATTACATTAAATGCGATTACGGATTTACACTTAAAGCTCATAAAAGAAGCAAGTTTTATTACCCTTTTAAATATCACGGTTATATAATTGAAGAGCTTTATTAATTCTGTAAGTGGTAGTTATTTATATGAACCGCTGATCAAAGTAACGGTTCAACTTACTACTGTTCGAGAAAGAGATTCGTTTGAAGGGAAAATCCGTTTAATAGTTCATTTTTTCTAACCAGATCATCAAGATCCGGTCATTGGCGAACAAACCACGTCTTTTGTCCACTTCTCTATGATGGTGTTTTTGTATGATTGAGTAGAAGATAAGACATCCTTCGGGTGAATGACTTGATCTTACTTGTCAATCAGAAATTTAACCAGCCTAAATAATATCGTTATTTTATCTCGTAAATTTATCGAGAGTAGCATTTGGAAAAAAATATTTCCAATGTCGTCTTACAAATCACTTTTACATGTAAGCAACTTATTTCCCTAGTCTTGATAGAAAGGAAGTAAAGTTTTTCTTACATGTTTAGTGTGAATTATGAAAAAAATAACAGAATTTATCGAAAGCACGTTTAACAGGAAACTAAAAGTTTTTCGATGAATGCCTATGGAAGTTGTGAAACTTCGGTTAAGTTCAACCTGGTATTGAACAAACAACAATGATTTTAGTTGATTGGTAAATTTTTACACTGATTTAGGAGACATTCAGTATGCGTTACGACTTCCAAAGTCGTTGAATAAATGTTTTTGCAATAATTTACTGACGTGTTTTCGATGAGCTTTGAAGAAGTTTCATGTACAAGTAAACAAATATATCTTATGATCATCTTCTAAGGAATTAGTATAAAATAGCCTCTAAATCTTATATCATGAACAACACATTGATAAATAAATAAAATTGGTAGATAACAAAAAAGAAAACTTACAAATCCTTATATTTTGGATATTTAAAGCATTATTAAAATTGTGGTGTGGTAATATAACACTTTCCTTATCATTCATCTTTCACTTTGTGTAATACCACTTAAAAGAGTTTTTTTCACTTTGTGTAATACAACTTAAAAGAGTTTTTTTCACTTTGTGTAATACCACTACAACTAATGAAAACTAATCACTCATTTGACTATCATAAGCTTAAACCACACTTAGTTTCATACAAAGGTCAAAACATAAACAATTTATAAAAATATAAAAATTTAAATTCTTATAAAACATTTATAAATAATATGCCTTTCAAAAATCCATCACCATTATTGTCTATATTCCCATTGAATAGAGTCTCACCTTAACCCCCCCTTTATTTAATATCCTACCCACCTTAAAATTTACCTGGATATTTTTTTGCTCGTTAGTTTTGTTAATCACCTGTTGATGATTTCTAGTCGTGTGTAATGAAATTAAACTTAATAAGTGTTACTTTTCAAAATACTCGTAGTAAAATTGTTAATACTCGTACAAATATATCAATTATGAAAATCGCCTAAATGTTTTACAAAGATCACGAGTTTAATGTTGATTTAAGTGATTATTTTAACCAGTGTTCTATTAAAATATTCAAACACCATAATCGAATTATATTCCATATTAGTAAATGTAACAATCGCTCAGTTACAACCTTATTAATATTTGCAAGTAAGGTATTTTGGGCGACTTTAATAAAGTGAGAATCTGGAAAATTCCCCATTCACCGATATAAAGCTAATAAAGTGTCCCTCCCGACTCTCGACTAGAAAAGATTTTTTAATATTCGTATTTTACTTACGTTGCTACAAAAGAGTTCAATTTCAGCGACAAATTTTTCAGTGCCATTTTTATGGTTCTGCATTAGTTTTTAATAGTTCCTTAGATGCTTTGTTTGAAGATAGGGTGGTTCCTATTTTGTGGAATCTATATAACATATACAAATATGAAAATTAAGTTTTTCTGTTTACCCACAGTCAATTTACACATGCGCGTGTTTTTATGAATCAATGTAAATACAAATTAATTTCTTTCTTTGTTCAAAAACAAATATTTAGTGATTTCTTTTAAATTTTAACACTACTTATATTCGTGTACGCAGTATTTTTATCTGTGACTCGAAAATCATTTTTTATACCAATGGCAGCGCCATCTGTTGAACGTAATAGCAAAAACGCAATACTTAAATTCAATCATGGTGGAAAATTAATCAGCTTACATCTTGAGACTGAGATGACAGCTGCTGTCACTTATTATATTTATTGTTTTTGATTGCTTTGCTGTTATCTATTTTTGTTATATTTTTCATATTGCTTAGTAAAAAATGAGAAATAAAACATATAAAAATTAATGATATCCATTTAATTTATATTCCATTTAACTAGACTAAATACTGTGGCCGGGTACTGCTAGGGCAATGAATTAAATTCTTCTGTCCAAAGGTCATATTTGTTCGAGGGAAGTTGGATTGAATTCAGCTTTAATATTTTATTCTAGCCTTTTGGAACTTCTGGTTTTATTGTTTGTTTCAAATGGAAATAATGGTATCATTTTAATTTTGAAAGAAAAATAGTATTAAATATGTATATTGTTTCAATATTAAAGCTTGCTGAATATTAGAGTGAAATTAATATTTTTTTCTTTTAATAGGCACTACAAACTGGATGCAGAGATTGGGATGATGACGTGGCGAATATACCCTTGTGACGTTCCGTCACCTCAAGGTGCTAAGCACAGGGGTAGTGTCTATTCCCTTGCGAGAAGGGGAAGCCAAGTAGTAAGTAAACGCTCCACTAATATAATGCATATTTTTCAGCCATCGGCTAGTTAAACTCATAACTTCATATAAGGGTATAATTGGCAACCTATCACTCAAATTTCGGATATTATATTTATGCTTTAACTAAACGTTCTTGTACATGCAAGTTCTTAGATTTTTTTATCGTTGGACTTACTTATTTTTTTTTATAAGCTAGGACCTTTATTAAATGTTAGATTCTTCCTGTATTCTTTTACACACAAATAGACACATGAAAGCATCCTTTTAAATTTTTATTCAACTTATATTTTGACCATTTATTTCTTCACGTAAACAATATTTGTAAACATAATGAATATTTGATAGACTTATTTGGTGATTTCTCATTTTGTAACTTCAAAAGGTACTATATTTTAATATAGCATCATTCTAATGTCGACTGTATTTCTTACAATTACTTATTTTGACATAAATTCTCAACTTACATGCAAATTTATTTGTTAAGGAGATCGTACATTAGTATTTGTATGTATATTCATATGTACATAAGGGTGTTAGTTGAAGTTTGCCGGTTTTACTCATAGATGTCGCTAGAGATATGTATACATTTCTATGATTTGGCATCTTTGTCAAATTTTTCTATGGACATTAACCTTCAAAAATACACAAGTTACATTCTGCCAAAATAATAGTGTCATAGTTGTTTACCTAAGTGAATATGTCTAGTTTCGTTCCAAGTAAATCGCATTTGCGGCATTCGTTGCTTTTCTTATTTCATCAAAAGAAAAAAGCAGTTGAAGCTCATCGGTTGCTGGTAGAAACTTATGGTGGATATGCTCCAGTGATTAAAACATGTGAGGCATGGTTTCGTCAATTTAAAAGTGGAGATTTCGATTTAACCGACAATGAGTATCCTGGTGCAACGAAAAAGTTCGAAGACGAGGAATTGCTGGCGTTATTGGATGAAGACCCAACCTAATCGCAACAACAATTGGCCAACGTTTAAAAGCCATGGGAAAGATCCAAAAGTATGGAAAATGAGTACTACACCAAATGAACGAGAGACAAATCAAAAAATTGTCGCAACCAACGCACCGTCTCATACAGCTGAAGTGGTGAAGAACACTCTCAAAGCATTGAATTGGGAAATATTATCGCACCCACCGTACTTTTCAAACCTTGCCCCATCCGACTATCACCTTTTCGCATCGATGGGACACTCACTCGCAGAGCAGCGCTTCGCCAATTTTGAAAAAGTCGAAAAATGGCTCGTCAAATGGTTTGCCTCGAAAGAGAATTTTTTTTTGGAATGGTATCCATGATTTGCCTCTAAGATGGGCAAAATTTATAGAATCCGATGGTCAATACTTTAAATAAAAAAATTGAGATTCCCTTGACAATTTACCGTTTTCTTTATTGAAAAAAACGGCAAACTTCAACTAACACACCTGGTATATATATACCTAATAAAATTCAATTATAAAAAAAAAACAACCTATCAAACCAAATTTTAATATCGTTAATTTAAGCTACAGAGTTTTGTCAATTTACCAAGTTTTTATTAAATTTAAAAAAAAATAACAGAAAATTGCTTTAGTTTAATTTATATTTTAACCGATTAAAAAATGATAACGGATTAAAAATTAATTGAAATACGGATAATTTGTAACAAAAAATACTACGATACTCAAACATCTCATAAAACAAAACAAAAAGAAGACATGGGTAATCACGTATAATTAATTAAATACAAACTAATTTGAAAAATGTTTTAATCTCTCGTAATTTCCTTCACTAAAAATAAATCTTGATAAAACAACATTTTGAGTGTGTCCAAATACTTGTTCACAAAATCTGGATTATCTCCAATCACAGGAGTTATTTTCAGAGTTTCTGCTTAATAAAAACCTTCTTTACATCTCACCAATGGATGTCTCTAGTGAAGTTCTAGTGATTCAAGAACAAGGTTTCTAAATTGGTTCATATATATAGAACTTCCAAGAATTTGAGTAGTGTGGTTGTCAATAATGGGTAGAATTGGTGAATGTTACACGTGTGTAAAGTGATCACTTAAACCAGCCTATAACGGTCGTCAGCCCCGTAAATACCCAGACTTCCATATTCTTCTTCATCTTTGATGATATGTCAAAGAATTATATAAATCTTGATAAAAGTTAAATATAACTTATCACAAATTCATTTGGCGATAAAGCTATAATTACGTTATTGAAATTTTCAAACGCATCCGTTTCCATAAGATTTGTAAATCGTTTCACTGTGCTCTGGTCCCTGGTTATAGAAGGATGATTGGTTACGGTGGTGTGGACGTAAATTTTACTACCCTTCCAGCCATTTATAACCATGTCATAAAATTTCACCATCAAACCACGAAAAATACTTGATTTTAATTCGATATCATGTTCAGATTGGTTTTAATCATATTTTTGGAATCCACGATACCAGCACTTGATTTCGTAAATTATTATTTATTTTTACATTTTTGACAAAGACGAAGAAGAATATGGAAATAAAGGTATTTAAAGGATTTATGAACTGCTATGGGGTGTTTATGGTATTACACAACAACGTTGCAACATTCATCAACCTATGATTGACAATCAATCAATCAATCAATCAGTGATTGACAATCCTGGGTAGAATGGTGAATGTTAAACATGTGTACAGTGATCACATAAGCAGCCTATGGCAAGTCATTAGACCTGTAAATACCCGACTTCTATGAGATGAAAAAAAAATAACACTTTAGTGGAGAAAACCAAATTTGTGAAAAAGTATTTGGACACACTCAAAATGCTGAATATTATTTATTTATTTATCTTGACTTTGTGAATATACATATATATTTACATTTACACATACACTTACAATTTTGCCTGGCAATTTGAAATATTAATTAAAGTTCATTTTCTACTGTGAACTTATTCAGCATTAATCAAAACTTTATCTCTTAAACTATCTAAATTAATTACTTCTAAACTTTATAACTGCGAAACAGGTGTATCAATGATTTAAGCATTATCGTTATTTTAGTAATTACAAAGTTGAAGAATTTTCGTAGAATCGATATTAATGAATACTTGAGGTGGCGCATTATATGTATTTGAATCAATTATTTAAAATATACAAATATAGTATTTTATTGTAGTATATCGAATTGTAGTTTGTATAGCAGTGTATAGATTGACGATATTAGTTTCACTACTGTGAGTTTAAACGTGTATTTTTTTTATTGTAAATCGATAATATCAAAACAATGCATCGTATCTCACCAATTTGTAAAAAAATTGCTCATTTTTTACTAGATATAAAAAACACAACCTTTTCTCACAAAAACATAAGTTGTCAAATGTGCAGAAGAAGGAGTTTTCAACAAACGGTTCTTGATTCACCTATATATTTTTTTAATTTATAAAGAAAAATTCAGTTAAAAATAAAATTATTTTAAATTATACTTAAAATTCTTACCATAATTTATATGTAATTATTGAACAATTATTAAAAAACACTAGTTTTTATACCACTTCTGTTTATTTATGACTACTAGTTTCGGAAGCTAATCTTCCATCCTCAGGTCCAAATCTAAACTAGTCGTCATAAATAAACTCATGTCGTATAAAAACAAGTGTTTTCTTTAATAATTTTAACGTGTCTTACAAACAATAAATTAAATTTATGAAATTATTATTATAAAACACTACTCAAACTGGTAATTCAAATTCATTATGTGAAAAAAATCTTATAGAATCATGGTTTGTAACCCCTGCCTTGTTGTGTATATGGTAAAGAATTTTGTCTAACCTACCACCCGTCTGATAATATCCATTACGATGATACCTGATCACTGGTCGAATAAAATAAATATATAAAAAACTATAAAGGTTTTATTTTACTATAAAAAATCTTATTTTTCTCTTTTTAAGTATATTATTGGTTCGATAAGTACTTATCTAAACAAGGATCAACGTATAAAAAAACAAGGAACTATGCATTAGCCTGAAATATTGTCATTATTATTGCTTTATAGCTAGGAAGTGACATATTCCAGATATTGATCCACGAAATCATTTTTTTAACCGTGTCAAAATATTTCCATCTACTAGGAAAAAGATTGCAACGACTGGTATGGTGTTTTATTCTCTCTGCCTAACCTAACGGGGAAGCGGCGTAATGGTTAGATAGTTAGATTAGACCGTTAAACCAGTTTTTTTATATCTATTGCAAATTTTTAATTTTGGGCGATTAGAGGTATTGTTTCAATATATATGGCATATATTAATGTCATGAGTCATGATCCTTCAACCCTAATTATCAGGTGCCAATCAAAATTGTCGTGCGTAATGGATTTCTATTTTAATGACTTTGTGTGTGGAGGGTTCAATAGTGTACGTAGTTTAATCTGAAACTATCACATACATAATCAATGCTAGTGTGACTGCTGTCAGTTCAGTATGGCTCGTGAATTCTTAATAGAAGTCAAGTACATGAAAGTAAAACGGGAAATAATTATTTCTCTACTTTATAGCATTGCATGCGTGGATCAGTAGATGTTTTAGTAAAAAATTTATTCTATTGATACTGAAATCTCTAAATAACTAACTTACTTACCATCACGCCGCTTCTCCGCTGGGGTAGGCAGAGAGAATCGAACGCCACACCATTCTGTCTTTGCAAACATTCTTTGCCTCTTCTACATTCATGCATGTCCTCATACACACTCGACGATTATTACGACTCTTGACCCGGCCGCTTTCAAGTATTTGACATACCTGATTGTGCCAAATTTTCCTCGGTCTTCCTCTGCTTCTTTTTCCAACTACATTAGCTTTGCAAATTTGTTTAACCGTTCTTTCGTCACTCATACGTTCCACATGTCCAAACCATCTCAACACACCTTTCTTAATTCTATCGATAATGCTTATCTCGGCCTTGCATTCCTTCCTTATTTCATCATTCGAACATCTGTCAAACATCGTTTAGCCACACATTCGTCTGAGGGATCGCATTTGATACTAAAATCTCTTATAGTCAATATAAATATAAATATAAAAATGCAATTCCATCACGAAGTGTCAGTGGATAATATAAATCTATCTCTTATAGTCGAAATAATCGGCGGGTATGTATGAGGAGATGGAACGTGGATGATGCGAAGAAAATTTGCAAAGACAGAGTGGTGTAGTGTTCTATTTTCTTTCCCTACCTATGCGAGAGAGAGAGTTAAAATCACTATAATAATTTTAAATTTGACTTCATTATAAATTTTATCGATATGCATTATCGATTAAATTCAGAAATTTTTGTTGAGATGGTTTGGGCATGTGAAGCAAATAACAGTAAAACAAATTTATGAAGGGATGCGGTAGGTAATGGAAACAGAGAAAGACCGAGGAAAACTTCAAATACTTGATAGTGGTCAGATCTGGAGTAAGAATGATAATGAATGTAGAAGAGGCAAAGATTATTTCCAAAGACAGATGTGGCGTCGTTTTCTCTCTGCTCATTCCTATGGGGAAGCGGCGATACGGATAGTTAGTTTTTTTTTTTAAATAGTTATTACTTGATTTAATTTGTATTAAAAACTTTATTGTCCCACGAATTTCCAAAAAATATTTTTTTAATTATATTTAAATATAGTTGAAGAAGAACATGCAAGTCTAAGCATTTACTGCGCTTACGACCTGTCAAAGGGTGGTTTGAGTGATCAATTATTACACGTGTACCATTCACCATTACTCCCCTTGATTCGCCAATTCACCATTCGAACGAATATCATATATCGTTTAGTTGCACATTCGTATAAGGATGTGTATTTCATTTTCAAATATCAGCCCCTCCGAGAAATGTGCCTTGTCGACTTTTTTCAAAATGCATACAAGACTCGTTGAACAAAGTACGTCTGATTTAAACAGGGTTGCCTATTTCGAGCGACCAAACACCTTATTTTATAATGTAAATTTCTATCTGAGTCTATTTGATACGTCTGCCATAGCAGTGGAACACGACTTCATATTAATTAATTCTAAGCAATGATTCGGGGTATGTGTTGGATTAAACTGTGTCGAATATTTCAACAATTATTCAAGTAAACCCTCCGTGTTTGTAGGGATGTTGTATAAATAGGGTTGAATTACTTTTCTCATCCCTGTTTTCGAAGCACTTGATTTACAAAAAAATATATACATATAATTTACTTTATAATTTCTTTAATAGGTACTTCCAAATACATGACAGGCACATTTTTCAAAAATATTCTTATTGGATTTTTAAAAAATAAATAAATTGAAAAAATATTTTTATGTATTTTTTGAACTCATCATTAATTTTTTCATTGATATGGTAAAATCTATCTATTTTTAATATCAGTTTTACTTATTAAATACCACTATTTCTTCTCTTATTAACACGATATATTTATACTACTACTACTACTATCACGCCATTTCCCTGCAGGGGTAGGCAGAGAGGATGGAACGCCACACTCTTCTGTCCTGACATACACTCCTCGCCTCCTTCACATCCATACATCTATTCATAAATGCCCTCCGATTACGCAGACTTTTGACACCGCCAGATTTTAGGTTCTGATTGATCTGATCGTGCCAAGTCTTTTTCGGTCATCCACACAATATATTTATTTCGAAGAAAAACTAATATTTTTAATTGCAAAACGGTGTTTCAAGTAAAAAATTCAATAACACTAAAATTGACATGGGTTTGAAGAAAATTACGTTGCGGGCTATCAATTATCCCGGCTTACGTAATATTTTATGGTTTGTGATTTTTAACAAACGTTTTATTCAAAACATAAAAAAAAGTCTTCAAAATCTTATTCTGGCATTTCATCGTAACTTTCTTTTTACTAGGAACACAATACCCTCTTTTCACCTCCCTTCCTCCGAGACAAGTTTACAAGCGACAACCTCTATTTTTCGGTTGTCTATTCGTAAGGGTACGTTATTTATCAATACGGCCCTCCAATCAACAAAAAAATGTCCAACCTGCAATAGATTTTTTTCCTGCTAGCTTTCTTGATTCAATTTGTTTGAGATCTGTCTTCAAACGGTGAGATGTCGTAAATCTGTATGATTTTATCGCATGTTTAGAAAAAAAAACGTAAATCCATTTTTTGGTACTGTAATTTTTAAAACTAACTAACCATCACTTTCACGCAGGAGTAGGCAGAGAGAATAATTAATAAATATATTATTCACTAAATTATAAACTTAAAGTAACATTTTTTCTCGTAATTATAAAATTGAAATAGAGTGACATTTAATTATATCTTTCGTCGCTCAAACAAGATAAGGGTAGTGTCCGTTATCAGGCCTAGATACATAAAACAGTACGTTGAAAATGGCTTTTTGTTATCAGATAAATGTTCTATTTGAAGCGTTTTGTTTTACAAAATGACGTTGAAAAATTGCTTGGGGTGAATAGATATAATACATTCTGCTTAGACGGAGATATTTCGATGGCTTTTTCATGTAAAACCATGCGAACGTAAATAAATTAAGAAAAAATTAAGGTTAAATCATGGTTCAAAAATTATTACATACGTAATAAACAAGGTGAAAGGTACTTTACTGAATAAAAAACGAATTTAAGTTAAATACTATTTATTAAATACCTTTTTTAAAAATGTTTTTTATGATCATATTTTATATAAATGTTTATCATTTACTGTTCTTATAAACACATACATTTCAATCATCAATCGTTGTTTGTTTGTTTACTCTGAAAAATCGGAATTCCATACAAAAACGAATAATAAACTTAAAATATTTAGGCCTATTCAAATTCGAAAGGCATAAATTAACCATCATAGTTTTTTCACAAATATACATGAATTGTAGTTTATTCTATTATTTTTTTAATTTATGCCTTTCTTCTAAAATCGTAAAATATCCAACCCGTTTGGATATTTGCATAAAATAATTAAAATGATCCGTTTTTACAAGTTTAACCCGGCATTCCTGGAGCTTTAGGCATTATATTTGAGATTTTTTTTTGATTAAATATTTTCTATTCCAAAAAAAGATGGCAAACGATTAATGCGTTTCATTCAATTGAATATATTCACATCATTTTTGATATCTCAACATTGATGAAGAAGAATATGTAAATCTGGGCATTTACAGGACTTACGACCGTCATAGCTTGGTTTAAGTGATTACTTTACATATTATTAACATTAATCAATTCTACCCATGATCGACAACCGTACTACTCAAATTCTTGAAGTTTTTAGATATATATTGATCAAACTCGATACACAGTTTGCGAGAGTTATCTAGAGACATATTTGGTGGAATGAGGAAAGAAAATGGGCTTTTCTTATCTCAGTACAGATGTTTCTTGTGAAATCTCGTATACTGTTTTTCGAGTTTAATCAATATAGCTAGAAGTTTCAAGAATTTGAGTATTGTAGTTGTCATAAATATCATAGATAAAATTGGTGAATATTTCTACGTCTTCATCTATATTAAGATGTCAAAAATAATGTAAAAAATAACTCGTAATTGGAGATAATCCAGATTTGTGAACAAGTATTTGGACATACCTAAAATGTTGAAAAGAATTAAATATCTATATGTTGCATGTACCCATAAGAAGTTAAGTAACATTTTCATATTTATTTTTTAATATATATTCGGACACTGTGATAAGCTTGTAATAATATTGTTTTTTTTAAAATACAAAATGCATTTAGAAAATAGAAGAGCACATGGATAAAAACAGGTTGACATTGAACCCGACCAAGAAATAACAACTCTGTATAGAGCAGTGGTTCTCAAACTTGTTTTGTCTATTACCCACTTTGAAAATCAATTATTTTTCAGAGCCCTCTAATTTCTTTTTACTTAACCACATTTAAAAACCAAAATGACATTCATTATTTTAATTCTAAACGACACTTTTACCTGTGGAAGTAATTAAATTGCAACTTTAAAATATTAAGGGTGTCTTTTATAACATCTATCTTCGTCCGCCTCCGTAATGAAATGGTCAGCATGCTTGCCTACCGTTCTGGAGGTCCCGGGTTCGATTCCCAGGGGAGTTTAATAAATAATAAAGAAAGTGATTTTTTCACTCTTTTATTTATTCAATATTACACTGGACTGGTACCTGAAGTGGAGGGCTGATCACCTTTCCTTCATGTGTAATCGATCGAGATAACACTGCGTTTATATGAAGCAGTGCCCTATGCACCATTGGGGTGCGGTAAGGGATATATTATATTTATGACAAACATAATCAATTAACAGTTTAAGGACAGTGTCCGTCGATGATTGCTTCTCGTTAGAAGGGACAAGGTAGAAAGTGAAATAATCAAAGTCCAGGTGTAATTATTTTACTGTAAAACCTTTATACTGTAAATTGTTATTGTATCTATTGTATGTAATGCATAAAATCTAATAATAAAAAAACAAATAATAATAAAATTGTATTAATATGTATGTATTTCGGCTCAACATAGGCCATGCCTAAAGAGTCGTAAAATATATAGTAAAAAAAATGTATCTGTGAAACAAATATGTCTCTATGAAACAAATAAAAAAAAATACATATATATATTTTTTTTTAACTAACCAAATGTTAAGAATGAATCTGATGATTTTCAACAAACTTGTTGATTTTGAGCCCGCATTTACTCAAAAACCCCCATTTTTCTGAGCCCCTTACCGCCCCCTCTGGACCACCAGCGCCCCCAAGGGAGCCTTATCGCCCACTTTGAGAAAGACTGGTATAGAGCCACATTCAAACGATAGAATATAATTGATAGGCCGACACAGCGAGTACAAGAACTACCACTTCGCCAGGATTAAATTACTGGGCGTGTTTTTATATTTCGATGTCTGTCTCGAGACTCAAATGGCCAAAAACAGCGCATGTTTAATCCGCCAAGGCAAATTAACAGCATTTGCAAAAACCTGTCAATCGATGGTTCCCGTCAAATTGTAATACATTTTTTTTTATTATAATAAGAGGTCAACGGATTTTGCATCCCTCATGTCACTGCGGCCATATATAGGTAAAGGAAGAAATTCCATTTGTCTTAACATATAGTTTTGTGTCAAGAAGATAAATTTGTAACCAATTAAAGAGATACCCATTGATTTCAAGTTTTTGCAACTTACACAGCAACATTTTGTGGCAAACCTTATCAAATGCTTTTGAAGAGTTGATATAGATGGAATCTTCTTGATGTTTTTATTTTTTATTTTATTTATTTATGGATTTCTGATAGATCAAATGTTGGCTTTCTGTGTAACATTCAAAATTCTACCAATGATTGACAACCACACTGCTTACATTTTTGGTTGTTGTCAATCATTGGTAGAATGATGAACGTTGCACGCAAGTAAAGTAATCACTTAACCAGCCTATGACAAGTCATAAGCCCTGTAAATACCCAGACATAAATTTTGTACTTCATCTTCGTAGATGTATCAAAAATGTAAATATAACTTAAGTGGAGACAGACAATCGAAACAGTATTGGGACACAATCAAAATGTTGTATTATTATTTTTTTTTAATTTTCCAAGAATTTATAGAATAAAAGGACGTTATTTTCATTTCCCATGAAAAATACGATATGTATCGCCTACTTTCAAAATCCGGCAGATCCAATGTTATGTGATTTTAATATAAATACTCTTTCGGAATGCCAATTGTGGGTTTTATTGTTTAAAATATTCAAAACCCTGCTATTTAAAAACAATATTTAAAACAGCGTTATATTTCAAATTCCGCTATATTCATGGAACTTGCCTTCTGACCCATATCGGCCAATCAGAGAGCGGGGATAGGTTAAAAATTAAGATGACGTCATTATTGGTTTGTGTCTCGTGTTTTTTTTTTTAAACTGAATAATTTTCTAAAAAAAGAGGGAAAATTCTCTATTTCATAATATTTTTTGTAATGTTAGACAAATCTTTTAAACACAAATGTTATCCGGAGAATTTTGCATTTTTTGTAAAATCGACTTGCATGGATCTGGCGGATTTTGAAAGTATGCGACACATATAGAATATTTTTCTACCACATATTGGGAAAGGTATTCCATCTTTTGGAATATTTTCATGATGGAAATAATAATAATAATAATTGCGCATCGGTTCGGATTCTGAACATATTCGCCCACATTTTCTTATTTTATCTTTATTCATTCCTGAAACGCGGCATAATATTTTCAGCATTTTCAGTACCTGTTTCATATTCATGGGAAGTCAACCTTTGCGAATCCTTTTTTAGGATTCAATTTTAGGGATGACGTGAAACAAGCAATCATCCCGATTTAACAAGAATTTCATCTTTTAGGGATTTCCCTCATTATTTTGAAAAATTTCTTGAAAAAACATTAAAAAAACAGCGATCTTGCAAATATTTAAAGGTGAAAAATACTTAAGTTCACCTTTGAGATACCAACATAACTTTACAATACCAAAATGCAATACCAAACAATGTGAACATAATTTTAAATATTTGGGAACCAAGTACTTCAATAACCTTCAAACAAATATAAAAAATTGAAGACATTAAAATGCTACAAATTTTTTTTAATGAATTTTAAACATATTAATTCAAGAAAAAAACTAAAATAAAAATAAATTATATCACAAACAAACTATAAAATAAGTATTAGTCCCTCTCCAAGAGCACAAGAGTTAAATCTCTTTACTGGAGAGAAATGCGTTATTTATTTTAAGATTGTAAAAGTAGAAATGTCTAGAAAATTTTGATAAACATTAAAAAACTTTTTTAACGATATTAAACAAATATATATTTTTTTGTCAATACTAAAAGAATGGAACTTTATTACCCTTTATGATTCTTGATACCTCGGAATGATGTGGCGTTAACTTGATATATTACAATACAAAAAAATCAATATTATGCTCCAGATTTTGGAATCCAGGATTATTATATATTTGACGACTGGAGTATCCTCGAGTACCTACTGTTCAGAAATTTAGGGTAAAGGATTTTTATACTATCTGGGAATATAAGAGGAAAAAAAACAATCACAACGGTAATGGGATTCGGGATTGCATACTGCACCCGTATTCATACTAGCTCGTATGAGATTTTTTTAATGTTGAAAAATTCGAAGACTAAATACATGTTAAAATTAAAATGAAATAAAAACGCCTCGCTTAGTTTAGAAAATTTATATTTTATGCAAATTTGTAATAGTCAATTATTTAAAAATGCTAAGAAAAGAGATGAAATGTTTATCTAAAAAGTTAATGTGCCATATAAAAGCGCTGAACATAAAATAAAATACCTGCTTTTCACCATAGAGAAGTGTTTTTAGTAATAATAACCTAATTTTTCGTACAATTTTTTTTACGAGTATGTAAAATTTAAGTTAAATATTATTGCGTTGATATAATAATGGAATGTGTTATAATATTTTATTTGAAAGCTGGTTTTAAAATGCAGTGAATATTTTGATGAAAAATAAGATGATAGATGATAAAGTTTATCGATTTTCAAAGTTTACATCCGCATTCAATATACAACTTATAAAAAAGGATCGTCGATTCTTACTGAAAGTAGATTTTCATTCAAAATATTGATATATATTTTCCCCTCGCATACCGATTCAATCAAAAGTTAGGTTCTTATGAGATGTAATCTAAGTTAGAATTTATTTCTTGCTTTTCCTCGTATATTATTCTCACAAGAAAAACTTCTTTCAAGTAGTGAGTGAAATAGTGATGTACCGGCTATCATTTACTACCGGGTACCGAGTAATAAGTGTTAAGAAAAAAATCCGGAGACCTAGACGGTTTGGTTTGATGTTCTAAAGAAGAAAAATTATTATTTCATAAATATAATTTATGTTCACTGATTAATTTTTCCTGCGTTGGTAAGAAATAAATATTAATATAAGAACAAGCTCCTACCCCCTCTTCAACCGTCAACGTCCCCAGGATCCAACTCTCAAATATTGAATTAGCTTCACACACCATTTATTGTATCTACAGTTGGTAGAATTCCATATTGAATTGTTGGGTAATATATCCAAAATTAAACAAGTTTTATTGGATTGAATTTTACATTTATTTATGTATATGTTAATACGTGACGCGTTTGGTCTTATTAAGTGTTTGAGTGTTTGATAATGTCTTAATAAGACGAAACGCGTCACGTATTAACATATACATAATTAAATGTAGAACTAAATTCAATAAACCTTGTTTAATTTTGGAATATTACCCAACAATTCACACACCATGTTTGAAAAGAATGCGGAATGCATCAAATCACGTGTCATAATAGATTTTTTTTTTTAAATAGTGGTTTTATTATAATTTACCAAGTAAAATTTATATTAATATTTTTTATCATTTATTGGAAAAGTTTGATTTGAAAACCGGATTCGTATGATTTTCCGACCTTGCTAATATTGTAGGTTATTTCGGGTACCGGATAATATCCAAGTAGCCGGCACAACACTAGAGAGAGTAAACAAATCTCTATTCCGAGTTTCTTCGTACCCCCTGGGGTAGCTGGCATTCTAGCAACTTCAGCAATGAAACACACTACACGGAATAGACCATCACAGCAATCTACTGATAGTAGGTACTGAGATGTGTAGGTACTTTCATTTCACCTTATTTATCCTTCGTTTCAAATACGTTTGTTTATACTTTGAAGTATAAATAAAAGCACGAGGAAGATAGCCTAGGTAGGAAAAACACTCTCCTTATCATTCGTCGTTCACTTTGTGTAATACCAATTAATGAAAGTGGTATTACACAAAGGGAAAGATAAACGATAAGGAAAGTGTTATATTCATTCAAACCCTTATCCGCACCTCAATGGTGCATAGGACACTGCATCATATAAACGCAGTGTTATCTTGATCAGCACCTTATAAAGACATATAAGGGAAAGGTGATCAGCCTTCCGCTTCAGGTAATATTCAGTAAATATTAGAGGGAAAAAATCAGAATCATTTATTTGACCCCTCTGGGAATCGAGCTCGGGACCTTCAGAACGGTAGCTGAGCATGATGATCATTACACTACGGAGGCTGGCAAAATGGCGGTAATATTACCATACCAAAAAATTAACAATGCTTTAAACAAACAAAATATAGGTAGATACGTATTAAATATTTTCAAATTATATTCTCAACGAAATTATGACAGACATTTCTTTGTCTATTCGGTTATTCACTACTTTCTAATCACTAATCTCAAAATACACATCACCTTTCTGCTCCCACCAGATGCAGAGCGAAGCCTTCTCTCCATGGATGTTTCGTTTTGGTTGTGATGTTGACGCGGACCAACCCAATATTTTTTTGAATTTTTCTGACAGAGCATGTTCGAGATAAGAGCCTCGTCTCCTCGAGAATTCCATTCGCTTCAGCAGCAGTTTTCATTCAGTGAAAAGCATTGGCATTGGTGCTAAACTTGAAATATTCAAGTCTATGAAAAACATACTTATTGAAACTGCAAACGAACGCACTTATCATGCGTTTGACAGCTGAAATATAAGAGCATTAAGCAATGTGTTGTTTACTTAAAGTACGTGCACATTCAAAAGCTAGTGCCATCATTATATTATTAGATTATATTTAAATATATATATATATATATATATATATATATATATATATATATATATATATATATATATATATTTATATATGTAAATATATATATATTTATATAAATATATATATATATATATATATATATATATATATATATATATATATATATATATATATATATATATATATATATATATATATATATATATATATATATATATATATATATATATATATATATATATATATATATATATATATATATATATATTTATATATGTAAATATATATATATATATATATATATATATATTTATATATATATATATATATATATATATATATATATATATATATATATATATATTTATATATAAATATATATATATATATATATATATATATATATAAATATATATATATATATATATATATATATATATATATATATATATATATATATATATATATATATATATATATATATATATATATATATATATATATATATATATATATATATATATATATATATATATATATATATATATATATATATATATATATATATATATATATATAAATATATATATATATATATATATATATATATATATATATATATATTTATATATGTAAATATATATATATATATATATATATATATATTTATATATATATATATATATATATATATATATATATATATATATATATATATATATATATTTATATATAAATATATATATATATATATATATATATATAAATATATATATATAAATATATATATATATATATATATATATATATATATATATATATATATATATATATATATATATATATATATATATATATATATATATATATATATATATATATATATATATATATATATATATATATATATATATATATATATATATATATATATATATATATATATATATATATATATATATATATATATATATATATATATATATATATATATATATATATATATATATATATATATATATATATATATATATATATATATATATATATATATATATATATATATATATATATATATATATATATATATATATATATATATATATATATATATATATATATATATATATATATATATATATATATATATATATATATATATATATATATATGTATATATATGATTAAAAACATTACCATCTAATAAGTGCTAACAAATTTTCATTTTTCTCAAGAGACACTTTCAGCGTAAATTATTTTATTATATTTACGTGCGAGTACAGAGAACTCTTAATGTTAGTGCATACTCCGAACAAAGTGACCCAGAGCAATTTAGAACTAGCCTTTGTTATTAAACTAATTTTCTTAAAGACCAAAAATTCATAAATGACGTTAACAATTAGCTTAGGTACTGTGAATTATGTTTATGAATTTAGCAATAACGCAGTCCTGTTAATATACTCGATTCAAGTACCATTTCTTTGTGAACGAAATTAAAACCTTAAACCTTAAAAATTCGAAAACCTTTTTTGGTCCAGGGTAGTTGGTCACCATAGTAGTAAAAGCTATAATCTCCTATGCTGTCTGGAGCTATTTCTTAGAATTCCTTCAATTTCAGTTTTTTTATTCGAAGTCAGGATAGTCTTTAAAATATATTAAAATTAAAATCTTAATTTTGATCTTCATGGAAATTGAACCCCATACCTTGAACCCAGAACATCTAAGTATCTTAATATAAGACCAACAAAACTGAATAAAAAAATGTATAATTAAAAACAAAAATATGTTTATTTAATCCAAAATTTTAACCTAACAAACAAATAGAAAGAGTCTTTGCATAGTAAAAGCTTCCCCTATTCTAACATAGATGACAGTTGATCTCACATGTGCCGAGTCACGAGTCTGAACAATATATCAAGTTCCAACAATTTGAGTAGTGTGGTTGTCAATCATGGGTTGAATTGTTGAATTTATGTATTAATTTTAAATCAAACACAGATTTTTTGAGTCTACTAGGTTGTATTTTATTAACAAAAACACATAAAAAATCATTTTGTGACAATTGTTTTTGTTAATAAAATACAACTTAGTAGACTCAAAAAATCTGTGTCTGATTTAAAATTAATACATAAATCAAAATGGAGTTCTACAAATTAAACGTGAATCAATAAATATAATTGTTGAATGTTACACGTGTGTGAAGTGATCACTTAAACCAGCCTATGACGTTTGTAAGCCCCGTAATTGCCCAGACTTTCATATTCTTCTTTATCTTTGTTGAGGTGTTGAAAAATAGTAATTATCTATTTCAAACTTTAAATTGTTGCAGACTATGATGTCGGACGATAACTTATCGCTTCCCGGCGAACGCCAAGTCTTCGTACCCTGGGGTTTCTATAAGGGTTGTAAAGTCGCCATCAAGAAGGTGGACAAGACCCGGATAGACCTGACCAGGCCCCTTCTCCTGGAGCTGAAGAAGATGAAGGATCTTCAGCATGACCATCTGGTTAGATTCTACGGGGCCTGTGTGGATCCTCCGCAGTGCTGCATCCTTACGGAGTACTGCCCCAAAGGATCTCTCCAGGACATTCTGGAGAACGAGTCCTTTTCACTGGATTGGATGTTCAAAGTCAGCTTGATGCACGACATCATCAGGGTGAGTTATTATTTAATCCAATTGGATGTTTTATGTCAGTTTGTCGGTGACAACGAAATCTGGTAACTGATCAAATAAAAAAGAAGTGAAAAAAAAAACTATTTTCTAGTAATTGTTTTATTATACGTACATAAAATGCACTTCTGTCAAGAAATGCTAGTACGAACTTAAATACATAATAAAATATTATATATTCGCACCAATTACAAGCGTTGAAACATATATTTCACAAAAGATAAACGTAAAAGGTTTTTTTTTGTTATTAAATTTACAGTCAAAATACACAAAACGTATATTTTAATACCGATTTGGTAATAAAGATATTTCATTTCTTTGGCTCGATCTTACAAGAAAACTATTTTTTTCTTGAATATTTTCAGCTGATAGTTTGTGGCACATTTTATAATTATTAAAAAAAACTCGTGCCCTATTTTCAACCACTTTTATTTTTAATACTATTTTTCCTACCGGTTTCGACAAGCACATTATCTTCTTTAGGAATAGATATGTACGAATGATGAGTACGTATCCTTAACCCCTATCTACCGTTCCAAAGTTGATATTGGGTTTATTTAAACTCTTAATGCAAAATGAAAATTAATTGAGATAACGCACATGAGAGTTGGAAGTGATAAACGACCATAATATACATTAGGGTCCATTGGACCCAGAACGTTAGTTATTGAAGATTTTATTTATGGTAGACCAAGATTTTGATTTTGATAAAAAGTTTGATTTTTTTTTATTTATGAAGAAGATGTTGCAATGATGGTATTTTTTCTACAGGGTATGTCCCATCTCCATGGCACTGATATCAAATCCCATGGTTCTCTAAAATCGTCAAACTGTGTGGTGGACAGCAGATTCGTCCTGAAGATTACTGACTTCGGCATACAGAGTCTGAGGACCCCTAGTGAGGAAAATGAAGATCCCGAGTCGCATGCGTATTGGAGAAGTGAGTAAAACAACCTTAAGTTACCTTCTTAAACAAACAAAAAAAACAAGTACTTATTGTCAATATTTAAAGCATTTACACTGTGGTTAGTCATTTTAACTTTTAAATATTTTTTAAAAATACAAGAAATTTTAGTGTTTAACCACTCACCGAGATTTTTTTCTACCAGTTTTGAGACAATCACTACAACAGTATGCAAAAAATACTACACGTCACTACTATAGCTCTATCACACACTTATTGCTGTGATCAACATTTGACATAAATAAGTCTTCACTATAAAATTTATCTATTACTGGCTTGACCAAAAATAACTTTATCTGGTAATATTTAATACTACGATTGACAGTCATTTCGACCAATCGAATTTTTATATTTCCATTTATGACGTGCGCAAACATTTTGACTTTCCTATGATTTTTGTATATTTTTGTAAACATATATCAAAATTCAAGGGTATTTTAAAGTATAGCTTAGTGGCTTGTATTTCAAAATACAAATAAAGTGTGGTCCTTATAAGAGTTGAACCAAGAATCTGAGTTCCAACGTTACCCACGAGACCAGAGGCGTGCATTCCATATAGGCAGAAAAGCAGTGCCTATCTTAACTTACCCGCGTGACATAAAAACCAAACCAAAACCTACCCTATCCTATTATATAGGAGAACCTAGCTTACCTTACTGCTTATCTATACTGTCTAATCTAGTAAGTTGTACCTAGCTTACTTTACTACCTACCTCCACTACCTACCTTACCCTTATAAATTCTCTGTACACGCTAATGTACGAGACCACAACAAAGCTCCTAGCGTTATAGAGTTCTTTGTTAATTTGCAGCCATAACGATGACTAAGGAATATTTATTGCGTTTATTTCAAAACATGCAGTGCCTTTGTACCTACTGTCAGCGATTCTATTATTAAAATAATTGACTGCCGAAAAATTCAAATTAAGTTCGAAGGGTAGGTACCGACTGGAGAGATATCTGAATTTGAAATGTGTATTATTATCCCAGGACAATTGTGGACTGCTCCCGAGCTGATGAGAATGACATCCCGCCCACCGGAGGGAACACAAAAGGGCGACGTATATTCCTTCGGGATCATCGTCCATGAAATAGTTCTCAGGAATGGCGCCTTCTACTTGGGCAAGGACTTCTGTCTGTCTCCCAAAGGTATTTTAGAATTTTCTGCAAATAGCTTATCCTGCACAAAGCACTCATTGTTTTATTATTTGAATTATATGCTACGACCGACAACAATGGCTGTATTTTATTGAATTATATAATAAAACGTAAAATTCTATTTCTCAAAATTTCAAACGAAAAATACGATAGTAAATTTAAAATTAAAATTGGTATAAAGGTATTCATAGAGACAGCTTTTTATTAAAAAAAGTATTTAAAAAAATGAACTTTCCAGTCAGACATTTTAACTAAACGCCTATAGTATGTTTAACATTAGTACCTCTTTTACCACTGTCCGAGATTTTTTTAAAACTTGCCCGTTTCTTCGTCAGGACAATCGCTAAATCTGCATCCCAGTAACACTCTAAACCATTTCACTTAAATTTCATGTTTGCATGTATATTAGGAACCACGTTTGTAGGATTATCGATATTTTATAAATGTTTTTGTTTAATTTTATGTCAGTGTCTTAGTTGAAGTCTAAAATAAAATATGTATTTGAAAATCGACATCCCTTACATTTTTGTCTTTCATGTATTTTAAATTTTGTTTGTTTTCTTAAGCAATGGTCGTTCAATACAACATTTTAAGTCAATATGATCAGTCTTATGCTATTCTACATAGAACATGCAATATATTTTACATGCAATGTATTATACATGTCTTAATATTTAAAATTTTACTTGATAAATTCCCTTTTTATTAAAATATATTAAAAAGAGTTTTTGATGCAGCATTCTACAAGAGTAGCTCATTGTAAATTGACCAAAATTATAATTATCATTACTTTAATTAACGAAGAATAGTTGCGATGGCTATGGCGATCGGGGTTATTTACTGTGTACCCTAACTCATATATGGGTACTGCTAAAAGTTAAGTATCTTTTGTGGGAGACTGTCGGGAGCCGTAATTTTAAAATTTTAAATATCTATCTGTAAAAGAATTATATAAAAAAATGTCTATTGATAAAAAAATACATCTTTTTTTCTTCATAATTTAGAAACAGTCGAAGCTGTTCACGCGGGAATAGCACCCCCAGGAATCGGGCCCAAGGGTGAAGTTCTGCGCCCCTACATTGAAGCTATGGACTGTGAGAATGAAAGAGTTGTGGAACTGATGAAGAAATGCTGGGCCGAAGAACCTCAGGACAGACCAGATTTTGGAGCGCTGAAATCCAGCATAAGAAAACTGAACAAGTAAGTTATCTTCGTTACTTTGTGTTCAAACGTGTATTCTTCCTGTGCTTGTCTGGAAAGTTTAACCACTTTAACCGCGAGGAACATATATGTGTCGCCTACTTTCAAAATCCGCCAGATCCAATTTTATAAGATTTTGAAATAAATATTCTATCGGAATGCCAATTTTGGGTTTTATTGTTTAAAATATTTATACTTTTGAAAACCTGCTAAACAATACTTAAAAACAACGTTGTCTTTAAAATTCCGCTAATTCATGAAACTTGCCTTCCGACCCATATCGGCCATTCAGATAGCGGAGATAGGTAAAAAAATAAGATGACGTCGTCGTCGGTTTGTGTCTCGTGTTTTTTTTTTAAATGCTGAAATAAAATCTTTAAAAAATTTACAATTCTCAATTTTATAATATTTTATCTAAAGATTGGCAAATCTTTTAAACATAAATGTTACCCGGAGAATTTCGCATCTTTTGTAAAATTGACTTATATGGATCTGGCAGATTTTGAAAGTAGGCGACACATATAAATTAAGATGTACCTATGTACATATAAAGCGATCTATGGAGAGACAAATGCTCGGCCCAAGTCTATGAGATAGGATCAGAAATGATGAAATCAAACGTCGTACAAATGTTGTCCATATGGTTAATCGCATTGCCACACTAGTGGCAAAAGGCAAGTCAAGTTGCGAGATAGGGAAAAGACAGATGGGCACCCAGGGTACTGCGGTGCAGAACATGTATGGACTTTATACATGTGAGCGAATAAATAGCTAGATAATTTCCAAGAAATAATTTTTGTGAGGAATATGATCAAAGGATGCAGGACAGATTTGAACAATTTAACGATGAGATAATCGAGTTACAAAATATTTAACAAAATATATTTTTGTATATATATTTTTTTGACATCTCCTCAAAGTTGAAGAAGAAGATGGAAGTCTGGGCATTTACGGGGCTGACGACCGTAATAGGCTGGTTGAAGTGATCACTTTACACACATGTAACATTTACCGATTCCGCCCATTATCGATAACTACACTACTCAAATTCTTTACGGAGTATATGAACCAATTTAGAAACCTTGTTCTTGAATCACTAGAACTTTACTAGAGACATCTATTGGTGAGATGTAAAGAAGCTTCATCAGCCCCGTAAATGCCCAAACTTCCATATTCTTCTTCATCTTTCATGAGATGTCAAAAAATAATACGAAAATAACTCCTGTAATTGGAGATAAACCAGATTTTGCAAACAAGTATTTGGACACAATCAAAATGTTGTAAAGATATTTTTCTTGGTTTTCGAAAAACAAGATTATTTTAGTGGTTTAAAAAAATAATATTTACGGTAATTGACGTTATGTCCAAAGAAAAAAAGAAGATGTCACTCAAATATCTAAGCTAAAGAATAAAATGATTAATGACTAGTGGGTTTGTATTCAACTATACTTTTTCAATAGCCCCGGAACCTTTTGAGCCCTTAAGTTCCCAATTTGTATTCTCCGTTTTGTTGTATATTTCTTAGCAAAATGCTGGTGCCAAAAACTTTCCAACATCGAGACGTGTATCTGATATATGCATTAACAGTAACAGGCTCGAGATTGAGTGGCTTCAACAGCCTTAACGTAAAAAAGTTAAATTTTCGGTAAATTTCTTCACAAGCGCACAATGCGTCAAAGCGAAATTACTCTGAAAGCTTATATTAAGGGTCTATAAAGCGCTAGAGTGAAACTTTCATTATTTATGGGATAGGTTAACTTTGGAAATATGGGAAGTTTAAATTTAAATGATATGAATGGAATTTAAAATATATTTATGATTGGGTGGAGAATTTGCATAAAGAAATGTGAGAAATATCTAGGTTAAATAAAAAACTACCAGAAGTACTTCACTGTGCTTTCATTTTATTTATTTATTTACTTTCCGGACACTCAAAATAGCGTGATTTTCGTAAAAAAAAACATTACGTACCTACGCTTAACAATAAACAGTATTACATGTAAAACGACGTAACTAAAAACTTGCTCTTCACATCAATGTATAAAACAATTATAATGATAATATACATACACCCAACACACACGCACACACACAAACTCCAATGATATGACAATGTTTATAAATGATAACAATGGGTTATATGAGCACATGTGCATCCAAATCAATATTCCGATATGACAATTACTATACAAATATCAACTACAAAATGTCAAGTGCGATGATTAAAATGATATTATGGTTTAAATATTTAAAAAAAACTCACGAACTGTTTTTATTTTCACTTCTCGACGCGAAAATGAATAGTTCACATGATTAGTTGTATTTAAAATATATTAATAAATTCAATAGTGGTATTATACGATGATTTAAATTTGAAGTTTAAATAATGTTATTCCACAATATTAAAGAAAAATCAATATGTTATATGACAATCATTTTTATTTTTAGATTTCATAAATATTATTTTATTGTAAAATATTTTGTTATTTTTTTTTAAATACGAAAAAAAACGAAAATTCAGTAACAAAATGCCGATTAAATTGGTATGGTAAATGTTTAGTTGGGAATTTAATTCAATTGAACTAATCTGCTTAAAGTGACAAAAACGGGGTCTTCACCCTACCAAATTAAACAAATTCACAGAACTTTTTTTGTTGATAATTAATTTATTGCTTCTTTTACCCTTGTAATGAATAATGGATAACAAATTGATTTAACCTCTAAAGAAAATTCAGGGTACATGACCTTTTGACCTTAGTTTTGATGGAGGTATAAAGCTTTTAAAATGTTCAAGAAAATTGAATTATTTATGAAAATCGATTCAATAAACTAAAAAAAATCGCCAACATTTGCAATTTAAATGTCATTTTCAAGAAGACAAAGTGTTTTAAATATAAAAAAATGTATATTGCTCGTTTTACATTTAAAATATATAAGACTGTGTTGACGCATTTATTCATAGGTTAATATAATTGATTTGTTTAGTAAATATGCACAAAATGTAATTTTATATATTTATTTATGCATGTAATACATTTTTATTTGGAGCAGATTCGTTAAAGAAGGAATTACTTCAAATTCTATTTTGAGAAGCTTGTTTGCAGGTAGGATAGTAAGGAAAGTAGAGATGATTGTAAAAATACGTCACAAAATCTAGACCAATCGAATATAAATATTTCTTGAATCAATTTTGCATTTGGGGGGCATTGAACCCGCGACGCCAGTATCGCAGTCATATATATATATATATATATATATATATATATATATATATATATATATATATATATATATATATATATATATATATATATATATATATATATATATAATATAATAAATATAATAAAGAAAAGTGTTTGATCAATTCCGTTAGTAAATTCGTGGATTAAAAGGGTTGAGAAATATTTTTGAGGTCTATCTCTTGAAATCACAAGCCATTTTGAACCCACTACGCTCTTTTTATATTTTTGGATTATCTGTCCGTCCTTATAAACAAGTGTTTGACGTTAAAATCTGTGAGTGGCTGAGAAAATCCTAAAATATACCCTCTGATGGCAAACTTCATTACACGGCTGTAAAATTGGATCACGCCTGTCGTGGGCGTAAAGCGTAAACAGATTACAGTTCAATTTTTCCCTCGCAACAAACAACTAGCGACGCGATGCAACGTTTTATACATTATAGGAAACTGGCTGTACTACTACCATCACGCAGGTTTCCCCAGGGGCAGGCAGAGAGGATGGAGTGCCACACTTTTATGTCCTCACATACACTCCTCGCTTTTTTCACATCCTTAATCTAGTCATACATGCCCTCCGATTACGCAGACTTTTGACGCCACCAGATTTTAGGTTTTGATTAATCTATTTTTTTTTCGGCCATCCTCATTCTGTTTTCTCGCTTCACATGTCCATTCTACTTGAAAGAACTCTTTCTAATCTTTTAATTATATATCAAATATCAAATTTAAACACTGATTTGAGGGGGTAGAAGTTGTTTCCTCTTCTTCTTATTATTATAGGCCTTGCGGCCTGTTTTTAAGAGGGATTAGCCTCCTGCGACGTCGATTTCCAGGTATCGACCCATCTCTTTGGTGGTCTGCCCGGGAGTCGTCTACCATGGGGTTAGCCGTACAGTGCGATGTGGGGGAGTCTGGATGGTTCTATTCTCCTCACATGCGCATACCATTGTCTCCTTCGTTGCCTTCTCCACCTAACGACATCTTCGATCTCGCATATTTCCCTGATCCTGGCATTTCTGATGACTGATGAAGACTCTTGCCTGTTATACTTCTCAAAGTCTTCATTTCTGACACTCTAAGCTCATTTTTTCTAAGTTTTTTCTAATTTTTATTTAGTTATTTAATCATTATAATATTTTAAATTTTATTTCTTATTAGTGGGAAGATAGACAATAGGGGGTAGATTTTCCTCTTCAACCTTCAACGTCTCAAGGACCCAACTCTAAAATTTAGAATTAGCTTCTCATACTGTGTTTAAAAATTATGAAGAATACATCGAAACTCATATCACATTGGATATTAAGAAATAGTGGTTTTTACTTAGTAAAACTTAAATAAAAAAATAAAAAATTTAGACTAGAATATCTCTCAATTAGTAATCTTCACGTCTAATGATTTCAGTCGCATCCTTTCCCCTTTACACTATGTTGCAGTGCCGATTATACAATTAACTAATGGACTAGACTTGGTGTAAGCAAGGTCTGAATAGTTAGTTACATAGAACATAGAATCGATACTCTCCTAAATAAAGCGCGCAGAGCTTTTGTTCAGTTTGTTTGTGAGCTTCGAATCATTTGTTTATGGTACATTTTCACTTAATTGTGGTGTATTCTAATTGTAATTAGTCTGTCGATGTCATTTTCACTCACGAATCCTTAATTTTCTCCACCGAGTCACTTATATCTATATACAATATTATCGGTATCTCAACATAAAAGCAAATTTTGCGATAACCGTAGACAGAGCTACAAATTCTTGATTTCGGTCGATTGTGAAGTCATTACTAAAAATAAATTTCTGAATTGTAAATACGTATATTTTTATTTAAATATTATTTTTATTTACATAAACAGTACATGTTTATTTAAAGAAAAATTTAAAAATTGTAAAAATAATTTTTGCAGAGACCCACAGCCACCTAGTATGTCTTGTCGGTGAAGTTTTTTTTTTACATACATTTTTATTGTTTTTTTTACATTTTAACCTAATATGTTAACACAAAAAAGAGAGAAAATTAAGAATATAAACTTTTTTACAATTTTCATAGAATGAACTCTTGATCATTTACCCATTCCTTTATTTTGCCTTTGTTTTGGGCTTATGATTTATCATATCAATGAAAGTGATCACTAAAACCAAATTTTGATGGGTCGTAGCGTTGTAAATACCCAGCTATCCAAATTCTTCTTCATCTATAATGAGATGTCAACATACAAAAATAGCTCGTAAGTGAAATAACTTTTATTTGTGAACAAGTATTTGGACGCACCCAAAATGTTATTTCTTGTTGCTTTTTTGGCAAAACACCCAACCACCCATGTTGTGAATAAAATAATTGATAAACTAACTTTTTTTCTTCATTTGACAGAGAACACGAGACGGGGAACATCCTTGACAATCTGCTCTCTCGTATGGAGCAATATGCCAACAACTTGGAGACTCTGGTTCAGGAGAGGACTGCAGATTATTTGGAAGAGAAGAAGAAATGCGAGGAATTGCTGTACCAACTACTTCCAAAGTAAGACATTTTCTAATATTTCAACAAAGATTTTTTTTAATTATCAACAAGCTGCTCTCCAGCGTGACGACCATCGCTCAGGAAGGCGTCTGGCCCAACACCTTGGCCATTTTCCAGCCCATGGGATCAAGAGGAAGGCGTTTTAATTTGTCGGCTTATCTTTTCCCCGCTCCAGACTCGACGGCCCGAGACCGATTGACGACGTTTTAATCCATTTATTTTTTGTCCATCATTATCATCATCATCCTATTATTATTATTATCATCCATGTCTTTATAAGCGCCCTTGAGGTAGTATTTTACGAAAATGGCGCTTTAAAAATTATCGAAATTATTGTAATTATTATTAACGTATTGGTTTAAAAAAAAAATATCTCTTAATTCCAATCACAGTCCCAATAAGACATTTTTTAATCAAAATGTAACTTTGTTTTAAAATCACTATAAATATTTTATTATAACTAAATTATAATGTCTACCGGTTTCGAAGCTAACTGCTTCTTTATCAAGACTTGATACAAATAGACAAGACTTGATTCTTGAAAACAAAGTTACATTTTAATTATAAAATAAAAATCACAAAGTTAGTGCTTCAAATATAAATTACAGGGTATTTTATTTTATTAAATTGTAAGTTTGTAAATTTTTATAACAATTTCTTAAAAATGAGTAATGTGTGAATATTAATATCTTTTATGGAATTATAAAGTTCCACATAATATTAAGTGATCACTACGTGTTTCTGAAAGGGGGAAGGGGATTAGAAGATAGGGTAGGATTTATGGTTGATCGTGGATTATTAAATTATATGTATGGTGTATCTAACATAGCAAGAAAAAGAAAAATCTATTTGTAAAGAAATAAAGTCTAAGAGATGTTTCGAAAGGGATAAAAATGTATAGGCGGGAGTTATCCGACTGATTTTGGGAAAAAAATATATCACCACAAAATCAATTACATACAACATTGGTTGTCTTGACAAGAACGAATCAATCGTATGTCGTATCAATACAAAAAGTAAGGGGTTTTTACAGGGCTTCTGGTAATTGGATTCCTTTTTGATCTTTTTAGGAGGTTGTGGAATAATTACGTGATATCCTGGAATGAAGGAAAAAGTGTTTTCTCTCTTAAAGCACATTTATAAATTAAGGATTTTTAAAAAACATGTTTAATCCGTTTAAATCTACATATCGCTCATCTCAACAATGTCGTACATCAACAATTCTCAGTTGTGCATGTTTCCGGAATGCCCAGAAAATGTACTATATCCCAGCAAAAGAGGCATATTTTTAACTTAATATTTACCCGCTACTGGGCAGAAAGGGTTGTTTTTTCATTTTGAAGAAAAGGTATTTTTTGATTATTTTTTTTAAATTTAAGGTAAACGCCTTTAACACTAACCTAGCCCCTATTACTGACCCATTTTTAAAGTAACTACAGATAATAAGACACTGGTTCAATTCTTACTAATTTTTTATATTGCCAACACTGCAGCCATGCGTGTGTTATGTGATGACAATGTTTTACTGTCAAATAGATTTATATTATCCACTGACACTTCGTGATGGAATTGCATTTTTAATTTATTATTAGATTAAAACCAATATTTTTAGCTTTTCCACTTTTTTATTTGACCAGCAACCGGGTTTCGTCGTTACCGAAATCATCAGACCGATGATGTCGGTAACGACGAAACCCGGTCGCTGGTCAAATAAAAAAGTGGAAAAGCTAAAAATATTGGTTTTAATCTAATAATAAATTTTACTGTCAATATTTTGATTTTTCATATTTGAAATGTCAGTTATAGTTTCAGACATCTGGCAAGTAGCGCGAACACACGAAAAATCCTTAACAGACAAGCCTAATCTTCCAAGCTTTATTTTTAAGGTGTATTATTTTTATTTGATTGATATTTACTAATATTTTGTATGTGTTAGTTAGTTTTGTGTCTTGAATTTACAAAAAAACAAAGTATTTGTGAAATAACCATATGATTAATACAATACATATATAAAACAAAAGTTGTCAGCATTACATTTTTTTTTTTTTTTTTTTTTTATTCATTTAATATATTTACATTTTTATTTATAACATAATAACATTTGAATCATTTATACATATGTAGAACTTTTATATTTCGATTCGCTGTGCCTCTCCATAAAAGAGTCTGTGCTCTTGTGCTTGGAAAGGGACTTACACTCGTGGTTTAATGTTATATAATAAAAGATATAATAGTTTTTTTTATTTTTTTTTTTTTAAAGATTTAAATGTATAGAGCTTTAATTTTTTTCTTGAGAATTTTTATATCATCTATTTTTTTTATTTCTTTAGGGAGTTTATTGAAATGTTTGATTGCCAAATATTTGAAGTTTTGCTGAAATTGCTTGGTGTTGCATTTTGGAATAGAAAAATCGTTTGAGAATCTCGACATTCACCTGAAATTTTAATGGTTTCCTTTACTGACCTATAGGTCAGTAATGAGTTACACGAGAGCATTTTTAAAGTTCACATAAATTTGTGAAAACTCTTAAATACGTAAATTTCTTGCGTGTGTTTTTATGTAAACAACATAATTTAATAAAATTATTTATGCGCATCGATGAAGTGCATCGATAAATAACTGTTTTAATGAAACTGTAGTTGCGGGTTCGATTCTCACCAAGTGCAAAATAAATTCAAGAAATATTAATTTTCAATTGGTCTGGGTATATGTGATATTTTTTTCTTATTTACCTTACCAATTCTCTTTATCTTACCTAGAGACAAGCCTCTAAAATCAGAGGCTTTCAGAGGTTATTTCTTTAAATATAGCGAATTCAAAGTTTCTTTTTTTCTTGTAAATATCCCTGTCCATACTGTTCTGAACCCTGCATACATATATTTATATGCCTGGTTGTATAGTGTTATACTAGTTTCGTGTTTTCCACTTGACGAATAGCACTGATGTCTTTTCCCCCATCAATCCTTATGACTAAACAGCTCAATCACTGGAAGACACCGTTTCGCGACTTCGTGGAAAACATTTGTACGTATTGTACATGTACGTATATAAGGTTGTCGGCAAATGTGAACGCCCCTATTTATCTTCATCGACTGCTACTTTGCTTGCCAGCTTGACGACTGGCATCAAGGTGATTTCCCTAGCGGCGAACTTATTTTGTATTTTAAACATTTGTTCCTCATAAAATTTGGAAGTCTGATTAACAACGTATATTTTCGAAGTGAAACTTTTTATGCGCCGGTTTGATATCCGAAAATTTGACGAGAATGGAGATTGAAATTTCAAGGGCGCATCACGTTTACTAAACTTATTTCGTTACATGAGAGAGAGAGAAAGGAGAAAGAGAGCCATACATTCCGACGCTGCAGGAGTGGAGCAAAAGAGAGCGACGTTAACACAACGATACAATGCGATATAATAAGATAGTGTCACGTATGCGCTCGTTGTAGATGTACACGTCAGCAGCTATATATGAACAGCTGAGGTACCACGTACTTTATAAGTTACATTTATTTTTGTGTTTTAACAAACCCAATGAAACAGTAAAAAAAACGTAACTACAAAAGCAATAAATGCATTTTTCCTCGTTATCTCGAAAACATGAAAACACGGACATATGGTATTTCTCATATGTTAAGTATCGCAAACCATCAATACCAGTACTACCAATTGAAGCACCAATCAATGATGATACAAATATTGAATAAACAGAATATTTTAACATAAAATGTTGTATTGTTGTATTTATTTTAAGATGTTCTCTTTCTTTGTGTCTCACACTTCATCTCTCTTATTCATTTCAGTTTCACTTCTATCACGTTTGCTGTACTTAATGCGCATTTATTTTTTAAATTTTATGTATGTGTTTCATCATATTATTTTATGAAACTATTAAAATAGATGCAGAAAATAATTTTAAGTTATTAAGAAAAATTTTGTCGATTTCCAAAATGGTATGGTTCAGAATAAATTTATTTGATGGTTTTTACTTTGGTACATACATACATATACATATTGAACTCTCTATTTATGTTTTTACCATCCACTGACACTTCGTGATGGAATTGAATTTTAATATATTATTAGATTAAAACCAATATTTTTAGCTTTTCCACTTTATTTTTATTTGACCAGCGACCGGGATTCGTCGTTACCGACATCATCAGACTGGTGGGAGGCTATACAAATTGTTATCTTATATATAAAACAAGGCAGGAGTTGATAACCATAATTTGATACAATTTTGTTGAGAAATTAATTTAATTTGAACGAATTTAAGTATTGTATTATATTAAAAATATTTTTTATAAAGGTTTTTTTCGTGCTCTCAATACAACTCCTGCCTTGTTTTATATATAACATAACAAATTGTATAGCCTCCCACCAGTCTGATGATGTCGGTAACGACGAAACCCGGTCGCTGGTCAAATAAAAATAAAGTGGAAAAGCTAAAAATATTGGTTTTAATTTAACAATATATCTGTATTTATGTGGTAAATACTTTTCATGCAATACCGTATAAAAAAGTATTAAATAGTATATAAAATTAAAAAAATAGAGTGGGTAGGTTTCATACATTTTACAGGTCGTAGTTTTGTTCATTGTCAAACATGAACCCGAATTTTTAAAAGTAGATACTATGAAAAAACTTTCACTCAGTAGAATCAGTTTTACGAGCATTTCAAAAATCAATTTGATCCGAATATTTCTATTTATCTTCCCTCAAATCCTACTGAATAATATTATTAAGCTTCAGGGAGGAATATTCAATGGTACCCGAATCACCCCGTGACACATTTTCGTATCTTTTACGGGCAAAAATCTGTTTTTATTCACCTTCTAGGCAAAATAAACTCACTTTTTTGTATAATGAAGTCCTGGCTTCGATTTTCGTCTAATGCTTCATAAAATATAAGTTTTACAATTTCACTACGTTTTAGCATCTTCTTTAGACTGATAACTAAAAAGAAGCTTTGGCGGACATGCCTCTTTGTGTATAAAGCTAATTCCATGTGCATTAAACTTTTTTCTTTCTTTATTTACATAAATATCATTATTACATAAATAAAAAATACAAATAGACATGAATATCCCGATAAACTGCTAATGAAGTAGTTTGTCATGGTATACAAAATATATATATATATATATATATATATATATATATATATATATATATATATATATATATATATATATATATATATATATATATACGTATATATATATATATATATATATATATATATATATATATATATATATATATATATATATACATATTTATATATATATATATATATATATATATATATATATATATATATATATATATATATATATATATATATATATATATATATATATATATATATATATATATATTTATATATATATACATATATATATGTATATATATAAATATAAATTTATATATATATATATATATATATATATATATTTATATATATATACATATATATATGTATATATATAAATATAAATTTATATATATATATATATATATATATATATATATATATATATTACGAGTATATAAAAACATGCACATATACATATTCATGCATTCACATACACATATACATACATAAACACACATAAACATGTTCACATCTTTATTCATATGCCGTAAAAAAGTAAACGACAAAAGTAGGAAATAGAAATAATTTATTGAAAGAAGTATTTATAAAATAACATCTCTCCCGCCCAATCCTCCAACAAATGTTTAATTCTATTTGAATTTGGGCATGTTTTTATATTTCTCTGTAAAATATTAAAAAAATAAGGGATGATGGAATGATAACGTTTTGTTAAAATTTAAAAGAAATTTGTAATTTAAAAGATCCATTTCTGTTGTAAACCTATGATATTTATAGAAAGTAAATTTTCGTTCTAGTAGATAGACGTAAATATAAACGGTCTTAAAATGTTGGTAGATTTTACTGACGATTTGTCGATCATCCGAATAAAAACAGTAAAACCATTATTCATCGTCAATCTAGTACGGATCCCATTCACAAATTTTTTTTTCTTGACGCAAACCTATCACAAACCTAACAAACGATGGACAAAATATCACAATCCAGTGAATTTACCATTTTGCTCAAAATTTTTTGTATGAAAAAAAAAAACTGTTCGAAGTTGGTTAGCTCACAGCCGATCAAAAATAAAACGCGTCGACGATTCTGAGCGCTGTTTGAAGCTGTTTCAGCGCAATAAAAAGGAATTTCCATACGCCATGTGACAATGGATGAAACGCGGATCCATCATTGTACTCTAGAGTCAAATCGTCAGCCAGTTGAGTGGGTGGCGACGGCAAACGTCGCAAAATCCGACCGAAAACTCAAATGTGAGTTGATTAAATTCTGGCCTACGTATTTTGGGAGGCGCACTGTTTTTTGTGTAAATTCCCAGACTTTCATAGAATTCTTTATCCTTGTTGCGTACAAGGATTCGGACACATAGCTCACCCCTTTCAAGAACCTCATAAATCAAAAAACTTGATTTTTCAGGAGAATGTTTTTAAAGTTTAAAAATATAATACACTGTATTAAAAATAAATGTCAAGCAACTAATTGAACTTTTTACTGTGCAACAAATCTTTTTAGGTAAAATCTGAAGGCTTCTTCTCCATTTGAAAAATATAGAGTAATTTTCAAAAAATAATTAAACAATACCTTTTCTTCAAAATGCAATAACAACACTTTCTGCCCTGTAGCGGGTAAATATTAAGTTAAAAATATGCCGCTTTTGCTGGGTCATAGTACGATTTCTGGGCATTCCGAAAACATGCACAACTAAAAATGGATGATTTTTGATTTATGACGTTCTTGAAAGGAGTGAGCGACATGAAAAATGTTGTAAATAAAATAGCTGGACAAATTAAAAGGCGTATGTAAAATAATTTTGTAACACATTTAAAAGGGTCTTTGTTAAATAATTCTTACTTAAATCAATTTTAGATACTGCCACGAGCAAATCACATCTCAAATATGAGATCAAAAAATTTGAGTAGTATGGTTGTCAATTATGAGTATACCAATGAATTTTACACGTGCATAAAGTGATCACTTAAATCAACTTATACGGTCGTAAACCCTGTGAATGCCCAAACTTTCGTATTCTTCTTCATCTATGTTGAGATGTTTAAAGGTAAAAAAAAATCCTATATGGAGTGTGTAAAAATAACTCAAATTTGTGAACAAGGATTTGGTGACTCTCAAAATGTTGTTTATTTAAAATTGAATTAACGTACATTAGTAAGTTTATTCTCAACTGTATCTAGATTAATCATAATTGGTGATAAAATGATTACTTAAAAAGTGAATTTGTGAATTCAAATTATCTGCATGCAAGCTTAAGGTTTTGAGCGGTTTAAATAATATGTTTTGAAAAATGCACTTGATATAATCATTTCCGACATTTTTAAATCCCTTAGGTTTCCTCTGGTGAAAGGAGATCTTCTGAAGAATATATAGTATTGGTTTGCAATATCTTATTCACTTTGTCGGAGTGCTTACTTAAGGGTTGATAATACTAAAAAAATAACCGAAACACTCCCTTTAGAAAGGTCTTCAATCCAAATTGAAGTTGATTTCGAAAACACGGAAAGTTCTCTGTTTTCCAATTTTCCGATACATTTTTCTCTTTTAAAAATCTTTCCAGGCTGAAAGCTTCAAAAAAGTATTTTCTCTCAACCCTTTTTGTAGATACATAGAAAAATACATAAGAAAAGTGTGGAGATTTAAATCTTCAATGAATCGAAATACGTATTTATCTTTTTATTAAAATTTTAGAATTTTTTCACGCGTATATAATAATCTGAATTTTGTAAATGAGAAGAACAAAAGTGATTTGACACAAGTGTTGTAGGCAGATTTGTCAATCTATACGTGTATTATATACGTTTTTCTTCAAATTAAAAATCAAACTAGTTTTTCAATTTCATTTTATGATGCTTCCATCTACTGGTGTAAATATAAACTAAAGATTATATTTTTAACTGTAGATGAAAGAAAAAAATTAAATACTGGAGTGGAAAAAAACTATATTTCTACTTATAATTTAATCATGTCATACCGCAAAATGGATGCCGAAATAATAAAAACCTTACTAGTACAGGGTGATATTAATAAATATTATACTAAAAAATCACATATTCTTATTTTACACCCCTTGAGAATGAACTAAGCATCTCCAATACGGTAACCAAATGCGCTAACCATTACACGACGGAAGCTGATATGTGCAACATATGTGCAACGTATAATAATTTATATGTCAAAGCATAAAAGGTATCATAGTCATAGATTTATGCTAGTATCAAGCTGGAAAACACCTGAATATGAAATTCGAACGCTTCGGATAGTATAACTTGCAACAGCTGCATACATGCACTCACCGTTATCCTGGTATCATCTGTTATCCTGGTACACCAACATTTTACGGTTGTATTTTATTTATTATTATTCTATGTTAAAATTGTCTTCATAAATTCTAAGTATTTTTATATTAAATCTCTTATTACTTCATCAGATTAAGGATGTGTTTTTGATATTTAGGTCCGTCGCAGCTCAGTTGATCCGGGGTTTGTCGGTGGTAGCGGAGACCTATGATCAAGTGACCATCTACTTTAGTGACATCGTTGGATTCACCAGTCTATCCGCACAATCTACTCCTCTCCAAGTTGTGGACCTTCTTAATGATCTATACACATGTTTCGACTCTATCATCGAAAACTTTGACGTCTATAAGGTTAGTCGAAAATACAGGAATATTTTTTTCACTTGATTTAAATGATTGTGTTCCATTGGTATAAATTGAGAGAAGCTATGATCATTTTACAATCGTAATTTTTTTTATTTATTGATATTATTTTATATAATTTCGAATCGATCGAATCAATAAAGACGAAATCATTGTGATATTATTATTTCACAATAATTTAGCCTTCATTCAAATATATAATATCATAATAAATAATATCATAATATAATATAGTAAAATAATATGGAAAATAAAATTTCGTAATATTTACACACTTTTAGATAAATAAGGTGTCTTAAAAGAGATTAAGTAAATTTTTATAGGAAGGGAATAACGAAGACTGTGAATGCACAAGGTTTTCAGGGTTTGAGTATAATTGAAAATACTGACAAAACGTTTTAATTTTAAACAAAATTTCATATGAAATTCTTCAGCAGCAAGGGTTTAAAATTTCATCCGAGTAAATTAATGATTTAGTTAGAGGTATTTTTAAATGAAACGGTAAGTTTTCACTACGAAATAGTTGTTAAATATTTATTTAAATTTACTGTTATATAAATTAATTTTTTGAATGTAATTATTGGCATTCGAAAGTGACGCGATTCAAACTACTCCCTGGAAAATAATTTAAATGTTTAATTTGAAGTTAGTACAATATTCGAATGAAATTTAAAAGGAAAAAAAATATTATTGCATTGTAAACGTCAAAGCATATAATAACATAATTGAGTTACTATTTCTAGAAAAGTTCATTTTCAAGATGACATATTTGATAAATTGGCAAATCTGGGTTTAAGGAGTCGAGAATATATGTAATATATACAGGGTGTATATATTATATATTCATAATCCAACGTATTACTTTTAAGGGGTGTTAGGCCAACTTATGACTCACCAAAGAATGAGAATACGACCTTGTTAAAAGTGCTTTAGTTTTCGAGATAATTTCACTTTTATGAATTTCCCGAACATCTACTCCTTAGATCAGTTTTTTTTTTCAAATTTGATCAATTTTTATATTTCACGATTCTAATTTATGCTTCACAATACCGAATAAGGTGTAAGGTCACCTCAAGACACCAAAAATGATAATATTACCTTCATAAAAGTGCCTTAGTTTTCGAGATATGAGTTCACTTTTATGAATTTCCCGAAAATCTACACCTTAAATCGGTTTTATGGGTTTTATTTCTTCAAATTTTCACATTTTAGAATTCTCAGTTTTGTTTCACGATATTGATTCTGAAACATAAATTAGAATCCTTAAATATTACAATTTAAAGAAGTGGCACAAAAAAACTGATTAAAGACGTAGATGTTCGGGAAATTCATAAAAGTGAAAATATCTCGAAAACTAAGGCACTTTTACTGAGGTTATATTCTCATTTTTTGGTCATTTGAGGCATACGCCTAACACCCCTAAAAAGGAATACGTTGGATTATGGAACACCCTGTATATAGGTATCTACAAAAATATGTTTTCGCTGACAGTCACTATGCAGAGTAATCGAATTGGATTCGATGGGCGAAAAGCAATCAACAATGGGTACATTTCATGCTTTTCAGTATCCTCAATTCGTTGGCAGGAGATGAAATGCTGTACTAGGAATTCAAATATTATACCATAATTCTGCATTCCCATTTTACTAGGAATGTTGCGCACAATAATTTCCGGGTAAAATATTATTCCTTCATACCGAACATTCAACAAAGCGAATAAATTTTTGTTCTTAAATGTAAAATAAATAAAAAAATGTTAATATTTTAACAAAAATGAAGAAAAATATGGTAATCTAGGAACTAACAGGGCAGACAATCAATCATAGATTGATTTTAATGATACAATTTATTGTGACACTTATTTTGATGTATTCCGCATTATTTTCAAACACTTTAAAATGATACGGAATATATCGAAACAAGCGTCACGATAGATTAAAAGAAAAAGTGGTTTTTACCAAGTAAAATTTTAATTGAAAATGGGCAGATATTACCACAAAGTGACTTGTTATTTTGTCGTCAATAACTTTTTCTCTGATTTGGGTCTATAGAAATCATAAGTGTTTTTTTTAACTTTAATCATGTTACATATGATCCGTACCATGGATTATTACACATAAACATTGGAACACACCCACATTAAAACTAATTCTTGTATTAGGAACACTGTTGACCTTATTTCCCTTTATAAAATGTTAAATAATTGTGTAGATTGTCCAGATCTTTCATCAGTCATCAATTCAGGGGTTCCAAACTGTATTCAAAATCCCTAAAATGCACACCAAGTCCTACTAAATTTTTTTTTTAAATTGAGCCTGCGATATGTGCGATGAAATGCTTAGTCAAAAAGACATCAATAATGTTTCTTTTAAAACGTTTAAGATAAATATTGTTGATATATATTTGACTATTTGATTATTTGGTTAATAAATGAAAGTAATATTATATAGTAATACTTTTATGCATGACAGTTTCTTTGGGATAACTTGCAAGTGAAAACCTGTAATTGAATTTTTAAAATTGAATTATATTTTGTTATTTTTTGTTGTTTTTCCAATAAATGAATAAATAATGTCATGTTTTGAATAATGAAAGCATTAACTTTGTGGATCATATTGATATATTATTTCGAGAAATAAAAATACTTTGTGTTCTGATCCACTCACATTTTTATTAACCAACTAGTTTCGGCAACAACCTGTTGCCGAAACTAAATGGTTATTAAAAATGTGAGTGGATCAGAACACAAAGTATTTTTATTTCTCAAAATAAATAATGTCAAGCTGACGGGAATAGTTTCAGGACTCTCAAGCATATGAATGAGAATACTATTTGCTTCCTAATTATTTAGTCGACGTTAAATTAAATGTATTAGCCATTAGAGCATTATGTCAAATTTGTACGTAAATACATTTGTATTTACCCCTTTGATATTATTAGTTTCTATACGCAAACTACCAAACAAGTTAGATTAAGTTAGGTTAGGTTAGGTTAGGTTAGGGAGGATCGGCTGTCACCGGATGTAACGCACAAATGGTTCCGGTTGATATTGCTGGGATTCGATAGGTCAACCGAGAGTAGTGTGCTAATCCTACGTTCTGAACAGAATGTAAACTATGACCCTAGAATTCGAGGTAAGATTATTCTTGAATAATGGCTGAGTGGGACATGCAATGCGGTCTGCTGTGCTGTTCAGGGTTGTAGAGGCGCCTGTGGACCAACCACCACCGGGTTAAAATCAAATCTGGCTGACGAAATGAACTACTAGCTACTAATATCTTTCACTGCTTATACTGGAACCCTTCTAGAAACATGCTGATGATTTTTCAAATTTGTATCCTTTTATATTGGCAGTGAAGGATTATGAAAACATTTGATGTAAATTTACGGTTAAATCGGAATTAAATGTTATTTGACGTTTTATAATAATATGCATTTCTTGGTTCATCAAATTGTTTTGTAAGTGTGGTAACAGGAAGCCTAGAATTTATGTATTAAATTTAGGAACCCAGTGGGAGCCTTTAGTGAGCCGAAGAAATGTAAAGTTAGATTATATAAGTTGTAACTGTACTTTATTTTGGTTTTTACGTAGTTTTCATTTTGTAAAGTAGATTTTTAATGGAATCATTCCATTTCTGACAATTTCGACGTTGACTTCCATTAGACCTTTATTTAGTTTGGTAGGAATACTAAATACTGCTGGAGGTCAAAGTTCTTGTTGAGAAAAAACTTTGACCTCCAGCAGTATTTAGTATTCCTACCAAACTAAATAAAGGTCTAATGGAAGTCAACGTCGAAATTGTCAGAAATGGAATGACTCCATTAAAAATCTACTTTACAAAATGAAAACTTCGTAAAAATATTGAGGGACATTTACAATCTTTCCGTTTCCTTAGAAGAGTGTTCGACATTTTGTGTCCTACATTGGTTTATTTTACCGGTAACCGGCATTAACACTTACCGTGTATTTTTTTTAATGAATGGTATCGCATTATTCAACACTCAGATTCCTACATCCTTCAGCTTGAAAACTGAAAAGAGGGTTTGTTGAAATTACGTCATGCCAGATTATATGGGCTAGGTTGGGCTAGGCTAGGACAAGTCCCAGGTAGTAGCCTCCCTCCCTTCTATTCAAGTGGCAGCTTATGTTTTTTACAAATCAATTTCTTGTTCCAGGTGGAAACCATAGGGGATGCTTACATGGTGGTTTCAGGCCTTCCCATGAGAAATGGAAATAGGCACGCTAGAGAAGTGGCCAGGATGTCGCTTGCCTTGCTTCAAGATGTGCGGAAATTTAAAATCCGGCACCGACCGCAAGATCAACTCAAATTGCGGATCGGAATACATTCAGGTAAGAAAATAAATATGATTTTTATATAGCACTTAACACTGAATGAAACACATTCTTGATTCGCGTTTGAAGATTAATTTTAACCACAAAAATTCTGATTTAAATTGTCTCAATTGGAACGAGGCGTCTCCATGCGAAAGAAGAGGAAAGTCTGAGTACTTCTGAGTTTGGAATGACCATAATTCCATCTCCTTTCGTATAAAAACGATAGTCAACGAATTCACCGGTCTCCATACCTGCATTTATACTTATCTGCTAAAAAATGTTCTTTAATAAATTACCCATATACCTTAAACCCCAAAGCAAATGAACTCTCCTTCGTTGAACAAAAAAAAGATTTCCTATAATAATTTATATCCGTACCTACCTGTACACTAATTCAAAATTTATATTTGATTTATTCGTATGAATGCATCGAAACGCGTGTCGGTATAAATTTTAAGGAAAATTGGTATTTACCAAGAAAAATCATAATAAAAAGTAAATTATTATAGTTTCGCTATCTGAGAAGATGTGAAGTGATTTATTTTGATTTTTGATTTTATTTTATATTTTAAATATCTCGAATTGTTTTTTACTTTCCTGAATTTTCATTTATGAGTCTATGTATTTTTAATTTTGCGTGACAATATTTTATAACACAAATACTATAGTATCAGTCGATGATCATTTGGAATTGGAGCAATGTTTCTAGTAGAACGATTATTTGGCTATTGGAACATATGTAGAAGGCATTGGTGAATCGTGAACATAAAGCGATTGTTAATAGCTTGCCAATAAAGTTTTGTTGAATTTCATCATAAAAATGCATCTACTATGTCATTACATGGTGGTATACATTAATAGATTAAATTATTACATATACTCTGATGATAAATATGATAAATTTTCTGAAAATGATTTATAGAACATTTATTTCATTAAAAATAATAATAAAGGTAATATGTTCTTGTTTTCATTTAAATGATAATTGTCATTCTTACGATATTTTAATTTCATACTATTTGCGCAAGTATAAGCTGCTTATCTAACAAAAACATAGTTATCAAGTTGTGGAGCGTGTTCGAACTCCGATACTCTGAATCAGTGTCCGCAAGACTAACGACGGGACTAAAACCCGACGATAAAAACGCTTCATTTGTTGAGGGAATAATTGCAAGAGAGGAATTAAAAAAAATAAAGTTATATTTTTCCACATCGTTTGTTGTTTTATGTATGTCAATTACATTTTTTTTTTTTTCATTTTAGCTTGATGATTTTTATTCTAATGAAAAAAACAGCTAAAAAATAAAATGATAGTTTTTTGCATAAAACTACTATAAATGCGATACCTTTGCGACTTTTATATGTGTTGAAAATACGTTATATGATCTATAATTTTTCAATGTAAAATTTCACTTGAACTAAATTACAAAATCCGATGACAATCTGCTTGGATCGCATTGTATCAGGATTTCGTAAATTAAGTATAATATATTTCTCGTAATATATAAAAAATGCAATTATTTGTTAACGTGGTTTGTGAAATTGAGATGGTGATGGTTTGAGAAATATTGTTGTTCGCCACTGGTGAAGATGAAGGGTTGCCGAGTGAATGATTATATGTATCGGGTGAATGCACTAACCCAAATTATGCAACATATTAGTATACAGCACGGATAGTTGCATCGCCAAATGCTATCCGTCAACACCGCATGCCCATAAGTGCATCGTATGCCTCCTGGCAGTAATATCAGGACTAAGAGAATGCTAATATAGCAGATTAATAAGCTTTGCAAGATAAATAAATGATTCACATCATTCACTCCTTTCAACAACGTCATATATAAAAAAAAAACTAGATTTTTCAGGAGATCGTTTTTAAAGTATTAAAAATAAATATCAAGCCACTTATTCAACTTTTTACTGTGCAACAGATCTTTTTAGGTAAAACCTGAAGGTTTTTTCTCCATTTATTTTTTTTTTAGTATATTTAAAAAAACAATCAAACAATACATTTTCTTCAAAATGCAAAAACAACACTTTCTGCCCCGTAGCGGGTAAATATTAAGTTAAAAATATGCCGCTTTTGCTGGGATATAGTACATTTTCTGGGCATTCCAAAAACATGTACAACTGAAAATTGACGATTTTTGATATATGACGTTGTTGAAAGAAGTGAGCCACATGTCATGTATTATCCTTGTAAAGCTTATTTGGTGCAACAATGAAGTAATTACACTTTTTAAAAAAAGTTAAATATTTCAAAATGTGTGGTAAATTTTGTGGTAAATTCTGAGAGATGGCGCAAGTGTCATTGTAGAATTGAGTAAAATGGCGCCGTTTCTGTTGCTACAAGTCTGGATAGCATCTCCTGTAATATTTTTAAATGTGTAATTACGCCATTGTTGCACCGAATGGAGCGATATATATTTGTAACGTTGTGTACTTTTATACTTGCATCCAGTTTGTATAAAACATTTAATTCTTTCATTATTTCTCTATTTTATGCAGTGAGTAATACCAAGACTAAGCGAAAGCCGTTTTAGGAATATTTTCAGATATATATATATATATATATATATATATATATATATATATATATATATATATATATATATATATATATATATATATATATATATATATATATATATATATATATATATATATATATATATATATATATATATATATATATATATATATATATATATATATATATATATATATATATATATATATATATATATATATATATATATATATATATATATATATATATATATATATATATATATATATATATATATATATATATATATATATAAAATAACTAGGTACCTACCTATACATTTTATTAAGTACTTACAAAAAGTACCTACATAAAACAGTTCTACCACCAGATGCCGCATGCGTCGCTCAGAATTAAACAAAAGACTTCCGATAATATTATTAACTGTCAGAATCAGATAGATAGATAGATAGATAGATATAAAAATTATTATAAAGATAAATTAAGAATAAACTTTAATTACAAAGCAACACATTGTTTATTTTATTATTATACACCCACTTTACATATTATTTACACTTAATTTTCAAAAGGAAAATATTACCACGTTATATATATATATATATATATATATATATATATATATATATATATATATATATATATATATATATATATATATATATATGTGTATTTTAAACGTTATTGACTTTATTGTAGCATAAAGTTTGTATGCAAATTCAAATTATATAATGAAACTTCGAAAACTAGAGATGTTTTCGAAACTAGTCATGTGTAATAAAATAAAACTCATTAAGTGGTACTATACAAGAATTTTGATTTTTAAATAATCAATATGTTAAGTTAATACCGAATCAATAAATAATATTAAAATTTAATTGTCAATAACTTTTATATAACTTACTAGCTGATTTAAAACAAACGAAATATCGCGCTGCTTCTCCACAGGGGTAGGCAGAACCAATCTATCTTTGCAAACAAACTTTGCCTCTTCCACATTCATGCAACTCTTCATTTAAACCCCCCCCCCCCCAATTATTTCGAATTCTGACCTGCCCAATTCAAGTATTCAACTTTTATTTATAAAAAAATCGTATCAGTGTTAAAATAAATAAAAACACACACATAATTTTTGGAATAGTAAAAACGAACGTGCGATTTGCGAAAAAAAGTTAAATATCTACCTAACATTTTTGACATCTCAATAAAGATGAAGAAAATATTGTTTTTCTGGGTATTAACAGAGCTTATGCCTATAACAGCTAGTTATGTAATCAGTTTATATACGTATAACATTAACAATTCTACCCATGATTGACAACCTTATTACTCCAACTTTTGGAAGTCATACATGTATGATCGATCTCATGAAATCCCATGATTAAGTTCACAACAACCACATATGATTGGATTTAGAAAGCATTTTAAGATTGATTTAGACGGCATATTTATCATATTGTATTTACCGATTGCGTATCACATTTCGGAGACGAAATCTTGGAGGCATCACTTGACTACTCGCATCCAGTCAAGTTCTATGAGCATGTTTCTATAAAAATTTACAATATATCGCTCACTCCTTTTAACAACGTCGTATATCAAAACACTTGATTTTTTAGAAGATCGTTTTTAAAGTTTGAAATAAAATGAAACGTATTAAAAATAAATATCAAGCCACTTTTTGAACTTTTTACTGTGCAACAGATCTTTTTAGGTAATACCTGAATGTTTTTTCTCCATTTGAAAAATATTTAAAAATAATAATTAAACAATACATTTTCCTCAAAATGCAAAAACAACACGTGTTGCCCTGTAGCGGGTAAATATTAAGTCAAAAATATGCCGCTTTTGCTGGGATATAGTAGATTTTCTGGGCATTCCGAAAACATCCACAACTAAAAATTGACGATTTTTGATATATGACGTTGTTGAAAGTAGTGAGCGATATAATACAATGAAAGAGTTTTTATAATACAATGAAAGAGTTTTTTCTCGATTTTGTTTTTATCTCGCCAATAGGTTTTGCTAGTGAAATTCTAGTGATTCAAACACTGTGTTTCGATTTTTTTTCAAAACAGCGTGTTTGAATTTGAGTAGTGTGGTTAATCATTGGTAGAATAGGGGAATGTTACAGGTGTAAAATGATCACTTAAACCAGCCTATGATAGTCGTAAGCCCCGTAAATGCCCAGATTTCCGGATTCTTCTTCATCTATGTTGAGATGTCAAAAAATAAAATGATATATTTAAATTTAAGATCAGTCTGTAAATGGGTCCGCTGACCTAGAAAACCGCAAATGATCAATCCGAGAAAATTTCGTATCGATAGGTGTCTCGTCTTTGACCCTTTATCCGATCAAACGTATTTTACCCTTGGCTTGTGCGTGACTTTGACTTTTGACCTTTAATATACTTGTGAAAATACTATACATACATAATACATACATAAGTGCTCTATATGTGTCGCCTACTTTCAAAATCCGCCTGATCCAATTTTATACGATTTTAAAATAAATATTCTATCGGAATGCCAATTGGGGTTTTTATAGTTTAAAATATTTATGTACTTGAAAACCCTGCTAAAAAATACTTAAAAACAGCGTTGTATTTTAAATGCCGCTATATTCATGAAACTTGGCCTCTGACCTATATCGGCCAATCAGAGAGCGGGGATATGTCAAAAATTAAGAGGACTTCATTATCGGTTTGTGTCTCGTGTTTTTTTTAATTACCGATTTATTTTCTATAAAAATGGGATAATTCTCTGCTTCATAATATTTTATCTAAAGATAGACAAATCTTAAATCTCAAAATGCAAAATTGACTGACATGGATCTGACGGATTTTGAAAGTAAGCGACACATATTAACGAAGGCTTTCAATGATCTGTGAGTCATTTTCGAGCCCATTTCAACTTTTTCAAAAGCATATATTTTTATGATAACTCAAAAATAACAAGGAACTCTGGGATATTGTCTAGTTATTCTGGATATTTTGCGGTCTATATAATTTCATTGATATCTGGTTGCATTAAACCTTTTAACTCGGTAAGACGAAATTTTTCATCAGTCCAAGCAAAAATTCATTTATCAACATTTTTGCATGTATCCAAATCCGTGTTTTTTTTTAATGAAAAGTAAAAAAAAAGGCAAATGTAGTTACATTTTAAATACTTAGGTATGGTCAGGTCAGGAGTCGGAACAGTCGGCGGGTATGTATGAGGTGATGCATGAATGTAGAAGATGGAATTTGCAATGACAGAGTGGTGTGGCGTTCTCCTCTCTCTGCCTACCCCTGCGGAAAGCGGCGTATGGTTAGTAAGTCTATTCATTAGCTAAATTCAATATAAGTTTAATAATATCCTACGATTAAAAGGCGAATATGAACAGTTTTTCGAGGAAGAATCCGGCGAGGAAATTCTGCTACAATTTTATGCTTCCTTGAGTTCTATCATAAAATAAAAGTGCTTTGTGTGTACATGTTCATATTGAAACAGATAAAACATGTTTATGGGGTAGTTTAGGAGAAAAAGATGTAAGGAGCGGAGTAAAAAAAAAAGAAAACACAATTTATTCGGGACGAAAACTTTTGCATAATAAGCTTTCAAACACCACATATTTTCCCACGCATGTACATTTGTACAAACACAAAACTCTTTTTCATTTTTTCCGGGGAATTTTTGCACATTTGACATTTGAGCGTGGAAAAAAATAAAGAGTTTCCGATCTGTCACTACATATATAAACGAATGTGCTATTGCCATATCACAAGCATCGCTTTTGATTTTCAACTCACTATTTATGATTTCTTACGATGCTTAAAATATCAACTTGTAATGGAGTTCCTTGTAATCTATAAAATAAAAAAGACTAATATAAATATAATTAAATAACAACTATAAGCTTTTTCACAATTATTTTATTGGAATGGTGATGGTCTGAAAAGACGAAATCTGGTCACTGTTCAAATAAATTAAAAGTAGAAAAAGCTATAAAGTTGCGGTTTTATTATACATTTTTATCTTTTCCATTTTTGAAAATACGTTTCATGTTATTAAATTTAATTCAAAACACTTAAAGAATTAGACTTCAAATACTTTTTGGTAGGTTTGCATTGAATTGTTAAAAAAACTGAAATGTTATTTAAGGCTATTGCATTGATATTCCTCCAGCTATGTAGATTTTTTTCACAATATCTTTAGTGTGTTAAAATCTTTGTTAAATAGTGAATAATGTTTTTTAAGGTTTTTTCTAGTGTGTAAAATAAAGGAAGGACATACAAACATTTCAAAATAGTCTTTGCTAATTATAAACAGAACGTAATAATTTCTTGAATGTTTTTACTGCGCGCAGATACTTTGTGGCACATTTTATAAACTTTATAAAATAAAACAACTTTGTTTTATTTTTTAAGGAACGTAATAAACTTATCGTAAGGTAAGTTGAAAGGAATAGGGGGGGTCTAAAGTGGGTGGTAACATTTATTGTAAAATGTCTTTATTTCATGGTTATTTTTGTGAGATGCGTTTTTATTGATGGCGTTTTTTAAGATCGAAAAGACGTTGTATTATCATCTGGAGTGTTTTCAGATCTTTCAATACTTTCATCAGCAGTTGATTGTAGGTAAAGTTAAAATAATAATATACACATACATAATATACTTTAAATCTTCTTTCCTTTTCCTTCCTGCAAATTCTATTTTTATACCATATCCCTACCCTTTTACTCCCTTCCTCCTACACACATTCCTACTCTTTTTTTTAATTTATTTTTTATTTTTTTTTATCTCTTAATGTTTCAATAGTTATAATAACATAAACGTGGAATTGTTTAATTGGCTTTATTTTTAATAATGTTAATATTTTTGTTAATGATGTGATGTTTATTATTGTCACGTAACTATTTTTTATAATATACGTTTTAAATGTAAAGCTGTACAATTCCCAAACAGATAAAATAACATAAATAATTAATACTTTCGTCTTTTTTCTTAGGTCCTTGTGTCGCAGGAGTGGTTGGTTTGAAGATGCCCCGGTACTGTTTGTTCGGAGACACGGTGAACACAGCTAGCAGGATGGAGTCCAATGGGGAGGCTTTGAGGATCCACGTCAGCCCTAAAACCAAGGCGATACTTGACACGTTCGGGACCTTCGATCTCGAGTGCAGGGGAGAGGTTGCCATGAAGGTTTGTAATATTAGAACAATAATATTATGAATTAAGACGGGTAGATTAATTAATTTACATTTATCAAATTGAGTAAATCACATCCTTTAAAAATTCTTTTATTTTTACAAATTGTCTATTTTTGTACTGTTTTCATATTCATATAAAGTAAAATGTTATTTTTTTAATGGGTAGAACAAAAATATTTTAATTCCTTTGTAATAAAAAATCTTCTTCTTCTTCTTCTTCTTCTTCTTCTTCAATTCCTCATCCGCACCCGATGTTGCATATGCCATCATATAAACGCAGTGTTAGTGTTATCTTGATCGTTTACACACTCATCGTGATCACCCCTCCGGTTGTACTAGCACAGGGTAATATTGAATAAAGTTTAGAGTTAAAAAATCACTTATATTTGTTTGATCCCACCTTGGAAATTGAACCCGGGACCTGCAGTACGGTAGCCAAGCTTGCTGACCATTACACTATGGAGACGGACAAAAAAACAGTATTCCATTAATTTTCATGTGTTTTTTGTTTATGTCGATTTTATTAATTCTGTGATGTAATATTTATGTGAATTAATTACATATTACGCAAACGTTATATTCTATAATCTTTACAAATAAATTATAATTTCTTACATTTTAAAATTTACCCTATGCTTAAGTAATAAATTTATTTAGAAAAATATACAATTTTTAAAATTCTATCTACTTTCCACTTTTATTTTTCACACTTTCAGACACCTCATTATATATTTTCACCATTTTTTTTTAAAGAAGCTTTGAGATTTATACGAGTTTTTTTTATTTTTATATATTGGAATCATCATGTTGTTCCGCACAATAAATGATTAAAAAAGCTACGCATTTGCCAGTATTTTTGTATGCATCGTTTATATTTTAATGGTATTGAGATACGAATGGGAGACTTAATCGTTTCTTTATTACGAAAACATGAAAACAGAGATTAAAAAAATACTCACACTGAAAGTGATCTGGGGTTTTCAAATAAATTTTTAATATGTGAAAATTATAATTAAAGGGTTTTCTGTATTCTTTTATGAAAGAATATAATTTTTTTCAGAAAAAATATCGTTTATTTATTATTATATCTTGCGATACTAAATAAATAAATATATTTTTCTTAAGTTTATGATCTTGTTTGTTTGAAAATAAGGGAATGTAACCCGCCGGATATATTTCATAATCCGGAAACGTTAATGTATACATAATCATAATTAGGTATACCACATTTTCATATATTAAGGCACATTAATTATACGGAAGACATCATTATTAGCTTCAAGGAACAACACATACGTTAATACTCGTACAAGGGGTTAATTAAATGCGGTGCTTTATTAATTATATATTTCCTGCAGATGAAGAATCTTTAGATATAATAAATTACATATTTGATTCGTGTAAAAACATTGAGAGTAAAGAAATTACATTATAAAACATATATTAAAATAATATATCTCGCATTGATTACTAAGCCACTTATTTAATTCATAAGACATTATAAAACTTTTAATTGATTCAATTTGTGGTTTATTTATCTATTAATAATTAAATGCGACTTACTTAGATGCATTCAGTATCATTGTCAAACACCACTTTCATTATCAAATACATTGTTTAATACTGATTCTGAATATATCGAATCATATGTCACAATAGGTTTTGAGAAAAAGTGGTATTTATCAAGTAAAAATTAAAACTCAAATTTGTAAAACATGCCTTCGAATTTTATCTTTGGTTTATGAGAGACAAACTTATTATTTTTTATTTTTAGATGTATGAAAAATAAAACTTTTATAATATTTAAATAAATTTATTTATAATTTAGTTTTTTTTAAATATTGATATGTCAGCAAAGATTAAAAAGAATATGCTTGTCTGGATATTTACAGGGCTAACTCCTTATCGATTCCTGATTAAGTGATAACTTTATGCTAGTGTAAAATTCATCAATCTTATCATTCACATTTCTTTTTTTAGGGTAAAGGAACGATGACAACATATTGGCTGAATGGAGAGAAGTCTTGTCCGGAAGCTCTTGAAAATTTGCCACCAGATTACCAATACAATAAACACAATAACAATTTAAACATCGACGGAGGAAACCAACTCTCTCTTACCCCGTTTAGACAAAGAAAAGAAAATTCGAGACCAAACAGCAGACGAGGATCCGCTAGTTTTCTTCCAACGCAGAAATCCAAAGAAAAACTCGAGAATCAGCCTCTTCTGCAGGATAATGTAGCTTTTAGTCAGCAGATCACTAACGGGATACCTAGCAAGGAGTCCAACGCGTCCAACCACAGTCTGGGCAACAACATCGGGAGCAGTGCCAAGGTCCTGTCTGCCAATCAAATAGTCCAGCCGATCAGAGCGAAGGAAACGAAGTCCCCCCCGATCTCCAATTCCAATTCGAAAAACAACCTCAAAATTGGTAATAACAATTGGATTCCTAAGTTGCCTTCTCCTGACGATATTGAGCTGGGCAAAAAAAGCAAAGAGTCGTCGTTAATATGTAGCAGCAGCGTTCCTTTATTGGCAAGATCTCATGAAACAAGTGATTCAATCGTTTAAAATAATATTAATTAAGTATAAATACTTTTGTGTCATAATATAATAGTACGTGTAATGTCTTTTTCACTTCAAAGTATTTTACTTGTATATATATTTTGTGGATATTTTTTTATTTTTATATTTTTCATCCTAGACTGCCAAAAGCTGTACAAATGTTTGCCTTCTTCTCTTGCCCTCATCCACTTCCAACGGCAAAAAGAGCACTGCGTCGAATCGACGTATTTTCCTCTTGATCGTTTATTCCGTAAAACCAAGGAGATTAGTCCAGCGCTTCAGGTACTAGTCCAGAATAATAAAGAATAAATATTACAGTGAAAATCGTTGACATTTATTTGACTGCCCTTGGAACTCTAGCACTAATGGCAAATGCACAAACCTCTGTATTACGCTGGGGTATTAATTTTCTTTACCCGGTTATTTGCGTTATTAAAATACAGGTGAGTCAAGACGTCTATTCCACCCCGTATTCCGAGAAGAGAGATTTGAATTGATCAAGAAGTAAAGTCACTTATCGGTGTATTTACAAAGTTGTGCTTACATTACAAATATTTTTTTAATGTTTGTTTTAACTGTCATCTTCTTAAAGCTTTCTCGCGTGTCATATTTTCGAGATAGGTAATGGGATGGGTCATGTGATTTGCTTTTAAAATTAATCCACATTTATTGCGGTATTATATGTTTGTAATACTATTCTTCCTCTCTTGTTGAAAAACTTGTGGCTTTCCTAATTTTAGAAAATAAACAATATACTTAATAGTGAATTTATTAAATAAGAATAATAATTTAATTCATTTGTGTTATTTTTTATAGTGCATTTTAAAAACATAGTCAATTGAAAAAAATAATCATTGTAGTTTTAAGATGTGTATTTTTTGTGTAAATATAAAATCTGGCTCTACTCTAAAGTTTCATGAATTTGTAAGTATAATAAAAACAATACATTTCAAAATTATTTATCACTTATTTTTTTAAATAAATTATTAATTTTAAAAAAATCTGAAAAAGTATTGAAAATACAAAAAAACATACTTTTACAGAATTTCGTGTAATTTCGGGAAAAGATTGATAAACGGTCTCCATACTGAGTAAAAATATTGTAAAAACTTAACTAAAATTTATAAATAATTTAAAATGTACATACTTATGTATTTAAGTACATCAAAAGTAAAAATTGTATAAAAACATGCCACATGCCTCTTTTATTAACGTTTATGATTAAACTATATCATGTAGTTACACTATGTATGGAAGGTACATTAAAATTTAATTTATTATTAGATTAAAACCAATATTTTTAGCTTTTCCACTTTTTTTATTTATTTGACCAGAGACCGGGTTTAGTCGTTACCGACATCATTGGATGATGTCGGCAACGACGAAACCCGGTCGCTGGTCAAATAAATAAAAAAGTGGAAAAGCTAAAAATATTGGTTTTAATCTAATAATAAATTAAAAATGCAATTCCATCACGAAGTGTCAGTGGATAATAAAAATTTATTAAAAAGTTACATTAAAATTGACAAAATCTTTGGTTTTTTATTTGAAAAATATTGGTAAATAACACTTTTTTATAAGTCTTTTGTGACACGTCGTAAAGTGTTTGATAATGAGACTGAATGTGTCGAAACACGTGTCACAACAGGTTTCAAGGAATGGTGGTATTTAAAAAGTGAAATGTCGATGAAAAATAATATAAGTTACAATAAAATGACTGCCGAAATAATTAACGAAAAAAAAAATATGTAATCAAAAATTAAAGTAGAAAACGAAAAGTGTATAAATTTTATGTATAGTGAAAAATATATTGAAAAAATGTGTGTAGAAGCTGTCTCTAAGTTTTTTTAAAAATATGATTTCCTTCCTTCTCGAGAAAGTGTAAAAATTCTAAAGCGTACCTATGTATGTAAAAAATATATTGTATAATAGCTATATCCTTAAGTCATCGTATTGTATGCATGTTAGTGTTTCGTAAGTGTGTTTTTTCTTTGATGTATGTACAATTATATTATTGATGTCATTAACTTATTCGTCATAATGTTATTTAAATAATTCAATTTAATATTTTAAAACTGTTCTCTTCAAAAATCAAAAGCTGGACATGTTGTTAAAGGATGAATAAATAATATTTAAAACTACCTACATTAATTTTTGTACACGTATGAATTACTGTAATTAATTCATTATTGGCAAAGCACCCAATTTTGGGTGATACCTGAATATAATGACTGTAATTTCACAATTCATTTATCGATGATTCCAAACTAGTTTCACAATCATAATTTTTTGCATTTACTTTATCTCTTATTCATTTAAACATTACACGTTACATTTGAAATAAACAAGCACATCACTTATTGTAATTACGCTTAGTTTTTTTTTATAAAACAAAGTCAATAGGAATCAAAAAATGTATGATACTCTGTATAAAGGTATCATTTGTGTTGGATAACCATTAGTAAAATAATGTTTTATTTTATTTATTATTCGTTAGTTATATACACATGAAAACACAGTTTTTTTGGAAAACAGTCTTAATTAAAGCCTTTAAAAACTGTTCGAATATTATTTACTATTTTTGTTCGACAATCTAATGAATGTTTGTTAGTAGATTATTGTAAAATGTGATAAGTGTGTAGGTCTTAAATTTATGTCTACAAATAATAAATGCATAGGTGATTACAAAAAAAATATAACACTAAAATAAAATAAACATATTAATATATTATATATTAAATGAAAATATATTATCTCCTTTAATATTGTTGAAATAAATAGTGTTTTCCCTAAAATTATTAGTGAAAAATTTACTGTTATTGTTATTTTTCTATTGCCTACCGTAGGTACTATTTTTTGTTGGTGTACTTAACTTTTTATATTCTAAACAAGACTTTGAAGTATATAGGGTAAACAAAATGTTACTGGCCAATTATGGAAGCTTGCTTAGGTTATCAATATGATTTGTCAGTGGTTGATGTAAATATTGAAAAAAAAAAAACAAATATAAATGCTTTTCGATAGTCAGAAATAAAGTACGTACGATATTGCAAGCCATCCGAATATGATCTATTTTGAATAAAAATAAAACATTTGTATATTTTTGAATAAAAATGCATCAAATCTTTTTCTTTTATTAAAATAAAAATTAGTTTAAAAACACATTGAAAAGTAAAAATTGTTGTTCACATTTTCCACTGCAACAATATTTATTTAAAAAAAAAATAGGATTGGAATTTTCAAATTTTTTTTTTATATATATTTTTGAGAATGAAAATAAAATTACCCCATATATTGGCTAACAAAAGAGAGCATCCAGAACGAAGGAATATTAATATTATCCTTTTAAAAAATGTGGCTAGTAAATGAATGTTTACTCTGCTTCATAATTTATTTGAATAAAATGTTAATTGTATTTTTTATTATTTTGTATTGATTTTTTCAAAACTATTTAAAATTTCATTCGAAATTGTAACGTGTGATAACTTTGTTTTATATTTTTTTGGATGTGTTATGTAACTTTGATATACTAAAAATGCATTCATGCTTTTTTTCTGAATCACAAATGATAAATTGAATAAAATTTCGAGATGTTTCTGAACATTTTTTGTTTTCGTTAATAAAACCTATATTTACACCAAAATGTAACCTGCTGTCGACCGAAATACCTTTCAAGATACTGATCCCTTCTCTCTTACACTTTCTATAACGCTGACCATAACTTTTCTCATTAATCTGACGATGAAACTGTTAATCAATCTGTCAATCAGTTAACCAATTACTCCGCTAATTACTTTGTCCATCACTCTTCCAATCTTAGCACCAAGAAGAGATTTGGGATACCCGATTCAAGTTGATTCCCTCTTTTTTATTTTTTTTATTTTTCACGCATTGAAAGATTAATCGATAAAAAAAACTTTTATAAATTGATTCAGATGTCACTTTGTGGTGATATGTATCCATTTTTAATTTAAGTTTTACTTAGTAAATAAAAAAAAACTCCTACCCCCTCTTTAACCTTCAACGTCAAAATTTAGAATCAACTCTAAAATTTGGAAGTTTCATATGTGGTGTTTGAAAATGATGCGAAATACATTGAAATATGTGTCACAGTAGATTTTAAGAATAAGTGGTATTTAATTAAAAATTTAGATTTTCACCCACATTATACAAAAATGAACGATGAATGATTAAAAAAAAAAGCTAAATGACGTGATTTTTCCTCAGATTTGTTATCAGACAACAGCTTTTACATCGGGTAACTACTTTTTTTTGAAAATCTTATTCGCAACCAATGGTCCATAGGGCACTTGATCGAAAAATAATCACGAAGAAATGGTTATAATCCCTGGGCTTCAGGTACCAGTCCAGGGAAATATTAAACATACAACATTCATGGGTGTGATCAAATCCATGTTCACAAATCTGTATTTCTCCACATCGATAGGAATATGAAAGTCTGGATATTTAATGGGATTAAACACGTGTAGCATTCACTATTCTACTCATCAACCTTCATAAATCTATCCATTTACATCAGCTTTTGATAGGTCGTAAGGCATGTAAATACCCAGACTTACATATTCTTCTTCATCTATGTTGAGATGCCACAATGTAATAATAACTCATAAGCGGAGAAAAACAGATTTATAACGAAAAACTTGGACGCACAAAAAATATTGTAAAGTAATTTTCATAGTATGAATGTTAAACAAGAAGGTTTTTTTAATTATATATTTTTTTAAAATATACATAAAAACAACTTTTATGCTCCGTAAAAAAACAAAGCACCATATTAAATTTTAATGAAAATTCAAAGTGTGAAGAACGTTACACATATATTTTTAACTGTTTATATGTTGATTTTGTAAAAATTCAAAGACTTTGCTTGGCAGTGACATCTCTGAGAAAAATATTACACTATCGTTTTTGGTTTAGTAGAACTACTAAAACAACTAAAAACCCTCTTTTGACAAAAGCTTAAAGCTTTATTTAATATTAAAAATGGGAAGTGAAATTAAATAGAAACAAGAATAAAATTTTGATTTTATTAAGGCAATGTTTTATTACAATCCTAAAAAAAAACACTTTTTTTCTTACAATTAATTAATACAAGAGTTTCAAATATTTAACCCTTTGCATATGGAGGACTAGCATTGGTCTCCAAATAAAACATTCCAACCTTTTCTTTCGGTTGCAATCCACCTAAATTCAAAGACTTACTTCCTTCGCAATTTCCCCCTACAACTTGCATTAGACTTGCACAACTAATGCTTGTAAACTTGCTGGTCTTCCTGAGGGATTCCGCAAAGAATTTGTAGGACCTCAAGTGACTGCACCCCTCATTGCCATCGCATCCAGGATGATCCAGACCTTTATTGGGATAAAAGTCATTATGTCCAGCTGGATTACGTATGCCCACCGATGATGTGTGTATTATTTCTACATATCGGGCGTCGTTTTTGTTTATCGAAGTCTCCTCAAATAATTGAGCGGCTGGGTCCAGTCCTAAGGGTTGGTAAAAATAGCGATTAACTTACTTGCCATCACGCCGTTTCCCTGCAAGGGCAGGCAGAGAGAATAGAATGCTATATCATTCTGTATTTGTAAACATTATTCGCATTTTCCACATTCATGCACCTCCTCATGCAACTCCGCGATTATTTTGATTCCTAATCTGATTTTATTTCAAGTATTTAACATACTTAATCATGCCAAGTTTTGCTTAGTTTTCCTCTTCTCCTATTTCCAATTACATTTGTCTCATAAATATGTTTTCTCGTTTTTTTCTTACTTATGCGTTCCATTTGTGCAAACCATCTCGATGCACCTATCTGAATTTTATCGATAATCTGTCTTGCATTTTTTCATTATTTAACCATTTGGACATCTAAAGAATCTATATTTTCGAATAACTAGTAAGAGTGCACCATTCATGCTGTTCCCAGCTTCACTCTTATTACGATATCTTAATAAATTTTTCCATCCATAGAAAACATACTTCCTAAATATGAACAAAATATCTACCTATTCCATAATTTCCCCATTTACATTAGTAAAATTCAACACCCAGATGTACATTCGTCTCTTTCAAAAACCATAACATTAGACTTTGGACAGTAAAAAACAATTGGGGATTCTAAATGCCCAGATGAAATGAAATGCAAAGAGATCTCAGCCAAAATAAATTACAGAGTAAAAAGTTAATTTTCAACTTACCCATAATATAAGGAAGTTCACCATTTAATTCTCTTCCTAGAAATCCAGCAACTTGCCCACCTAAACTGAAGCCTACTATTCGAATATTAGAGTGCTCGAACCCGAAATTGTCTAACCACTTAATGAATTTATGTATTTGCTTAGCTACAAGTGGTACATTTTTGGCAGATTCTTCATATGAACCATTCGCTCCATATTTCCAATCCACGCTAAAAACATTATACTCTTCTAAATCTTCATCCTCGAAAATTTCTGAAAAAAAACGTTTTACTTTTAATCAATCCAACAGGTAAGTTTAAGCATAATAAAATCATATTTTGCATTATCACCGCATTTCTACGTTAAATGTTTGTAAAAATTTAAAAATGGCACAACACATCTTTCACAGTGTTTTTCGATTGACATTTGATAGTAATGTCAACGATAAATACTCTTTAATCAATACAACAAAATAAGCATTTATGAAATCGTTAAAAATAATTGACCATATAAAATATTATATTATATTCAATAGAATTCCCCACTCAATAATATAATATATAATTATGCTGCCGTTAAACAAAGAAAACTAATGGGAGTATAACCACTAAATCGTTTGTGACACGTGTTTTGATGCATTCCGCATCATTTTCAAACACCATCTTTGAAAATGCATACGGTTACTTTGACTTAAGTCAAACTAAAATTAGATAGATGTTTCCACAAAGTGACTGCCGAACCAATTATTGAAAATATCAAATTATATAAAAACACACCCTAATATATTTCATTGAAAGGTCACTCGCATCAGTAAATTTAATCAAAGGCATGTGTAAGTAATTTTTAACACTTTTCGATTTATTTACGTGGACTATTTACTACGCCAAAGCTTCCTTGTTTCGATAGAAGTCCTGTGTGTCACAGAAATACCATTAATACATTGTAGAAAATACTTAAAACTTTAAAGAGAAAATATATGTTTAAAAATACCTTGTCGAATTTCTTTATTGTATTCATCATCGTAATTTGAATTTAATCCGTGAATTATGTAGACCGATATTTGTTTAGGATAAACATGAGAATTTAGGTAACTATCATTGTCATCTATGGTCATTATTTGCGACTTGTCAGTATTATATCTGAAACATCAAATCTTATTGAAATTAAATGTCTAACTCACACAAAATACAAGGTATTGTAAAATATAATATAATAAGCAATTTTACACATTATTTTCTACAAAATTCATTATTGAAGAAGTTAAGTTTATTTATAAATTTATAATTTAATAAATTAAAATTCTTTAATGATAGTGATATGTGGATGTTTAATTCTCGATGTTAAAATTGGTAAAAAAAAACTTACAGTGTAAAAAGATGGAATACAACATCAGTTACAGGATCGAATCGAGGAACATTTTCGATGGATGCTGCAGCTAAAATATATTATTCAAAAAGTATACTAATTTAAGTGACTTATTATTTTTCATTTCATCAATATAAAGATAAATAAATAATTTTATTTACCCAAAGCAGCAGAGAGAATGGCCAAGACACACGGAAGAACCTTCATATTGGACATAGTATAACCATTTGATTTTGATAATATAATGAAATAATTATGACTTAACTCATATACAGAAGACACAATTTCCATACACAATGATAAGATAGTGTTATTTATATTATTTATTGATAAGGCATGAACTTTGTGGAATGACATGATTATTTTATTAAAATGAATCACTTGAATAATCCACTTTATCGAGTTTTATTTTTATTTACGACTAGTTTCGAAAACGACAATTGTTTTCATCTTCTGGTACAAATTAAAACTAACGAATAAAAATATATTTAGGTGTATATATAGGTTAATAAATATAGGTAGGGGGGTTAAGGAACAACATTTTTGTAAAAGGAAACATTGATAATAATGGTGACGTATTTTTAAACAGTATATTATTGATTATTGTTTTTTATGGCTATTTGTTTAATAACATTCAATTCACAATTATAATTAAAAGTATTAAGGGGGATGTTAATCAACCTGTTTAACAACGAATGCCATTCTGCCTATTTTTTAACATATGTAGTTAAGAATTATCAACATTAAATATTAAGTTTTTTTTTATCTTCTGATTGGCGGATACTAATTTTTGCCGGTCATGCATCGATCGATTTAAAAGTGGAGGTGTCAATTGACATCGCTCATTTGAGGTCATTACAATATTTTTGAAATATGGGAGTTAATATGCGATGTGATATGTAATGTTATTTGAAATTTAGAATTATAAAGAGATATTTCGGAAATATTAGATGTTTAACTTATAAGTATATTGTTTTCTTTGTGGAACTGTATTTTATATGATAAAAACAACAACTTTGTAGTTATTTCACGTTTATTTTATTTGGCCAGTGACTGGGTTTCGTCGTTACCAACACCATCAGACTAGTCTGATGATATTGTTGTTTTTTTGTCAGAATACATCAGGTGTTTCAAGCTAAAGTATATTATTATATAAAGGGAAAACGTAAGCCTGTGCTTTACGTTCTAGTCTATTCACAAGCTTAGTTTCTGTTGTGAATCAAACGATCTTACTTTTCTAATTTTAGGGGTTTAATTCTAGGGGTTAATTTTAGGGGTTTAATTTTAGAGGTTTAATTAAACAATTTAACTTTTCTAATTTTAGGGGTTAAATCCTTAAATCGGATTTAAATCCGATGTTCGAATATTAGTTTTTAAATTGCTTTGGATTCGAATAAAACTTTTTATATTTTTATTCGATTTAACGAAAGCTTTTTCTACGGATATTTTTCATAAGATTTTATTTTTGTAACGGCATTTCTTGGTAGAACTGCATATTGTGTCATAAAACACCAAAAAGCTAATAAAAGTGGAAAAAACTTGTGTGGTATTTTCTGGCGTTTCTCATGTGTGTGATTATAATCCAGGATTCGGACCTCACATACTAATATAAGAGTTTCTGCTTAGTAAAAAGCTTCTTTACATCTCACCAATAGATGTCTCTAGTGAAGTGCTAGTGTTCATATATATAGAACTTCCAAAAATTTAGTAGTGTGGTTGTCAATAATGGGTAGAATTGGTGAATGTTACACGTGTGTAAAGTGATCACTTAAACCAGCATATGACGGTCGTCAGCCCCATAAACGCCCAGACATCATATTCTTCTTCATCTTTGATGAGATGACAAAAAATAATTGGAAAAAACCATGTGCAATTATCGTAGTTTTATTATTTTGTATTTCTTTAAATTCGTCTGATTTTTGTTTATTAACATTATTGTAGGTTACCAAATATAGACTTTTATAACCTGTTTTATTGAAACATGCAAAACATTAGAGCACTCTGTGTAAATTTTCAGAAACTACAGTCAAGAATTGCAAATCAGCAAGCGTACTAAATAGTTCATAAAAACGTTTATAATTTAAAAACATAGATGGCAGTAATCGTATTTTCATAATACTCTTGGTTTACTGTTAAGAGGTTTTATTCCCAAAAATTCTATTCTACGTACATTTTTACTAAAACAATTTTTTTTAAATAAATATTTCTTTTTCCCGTAAGTCTTTATTTACGAGTGATATATTTTTTTAAATAATATGATTGATTTCCCTTAAACATTTTTTTTATATTTTTGACATCAAATATGAAGAAGAAAATGAAATTCTGAGTATTTCAGGGGTTTTTTTTTGCAAAAAGAGAAGAGTAGTGTTTTAATTATTAATACAAATATTTCAATTTCGTACTATTACTGTGAGCCGAAGCGGCTCATTATTAGAAATAGGTATCAAAATGTGGTAGAGTGGATTCGAACCGAGAAACTCCGACTTAAGAGTCCGCGACACAAACCACGGGACCACAACCCGACAAATTATACTCATACATACTCAATGTGATGTGTTTTAAAATAACTAGTCAAATTATTAGCTGCATAACATTGATAATCATGTTTTCAGGCGGATCCCAGTTGATAAAAATAATCCGGGGCTTGGATCTTGCAAATATCCAAATAAAAGCGTCCGTGCTAAATAAAATATTTCCCAACATAACCATGGATTACTACAGTGAACTCAAATGTAGAGTGTTATGAGATAAAGGAGTTGCAAATGTTGCAAGTGCATAAAGTGATCACTTACCCAGCCTATGATAGACCATAAATCTTGTAAATACCCAGACTTCTATATTTTTCTTCATCTGTGTTGAGATGTCATCATATATCGGTTTGAGCACACTCCTCTGATATACCGAATTTTGAGAGGTGAAGATCGTTTTGCAAAGACATATTAGTTTAGCGTTCTACTCTCTTTGCGTACCACTGCGGGGAAGCAGCGTGATGGTTAGTTAGTAAGTTAGTTTTTGATTAAATTATTATTATCGTTTTAAGTTCATGGTAAAAAGTACATATCTTTGAAAATATACCTTTGCGATGCCCTTTAAATATCAACACTGCCTCTAAATTTAGATTAAACATATTTTTTATGATCTGTTTGGGAAAATCTAACTTTCTTGTGATTTCTGTAATTATCAAATTATTTTTCCAGACCTTCAGCCATTTCAGATTTTCAAGAAAATGGGACGAGGTGGGTGGTGTATTTCACAAACAGTAATTAATATTTGAAATGATTTTCATAAAAAAATCTTATAATTTCAGCGGTCTGTCACTACTTCTGTTTGTGAAGCGAATTAAGGAAACAAATCTTTTCAGACATTGCTGAGCCCGTCTTATTTTGGATCCTCACCCCTAATTGCGTGTAATTAAATCTTGGATATCGCTTTTTACTCCCCAATTATTTTTCCTTTGTCTAGAACGGATCATTTTTCATATTGAGATTATCAAGTTTCTGTATTGTCGACAATTTATTTTCGTATCTAAAATTACATGAGCTGAGATATCATAAAAAATCATCATTAAATAATTATTGAACAATATGAACTGTTGATAAAACGAAGAATTTTATACAAATGTCATTTTTTACGAGTGAATATTTGCTTTAATTTAATGAACTATTTTGTAACCGGAAATTTTATGGTTATTTTGCCAGAAATATCGTAACGTCGGCATAAGTAGTTCAATATTAAAATGTTTTTGATAATTTAAACACATTCTGCGCCATTGTTTCATAATGAAAATGTCCCTAGGAGTGTCTATATTAATGCAAAGTTATAAAAAATCGACAAACAAGTAAATTCTGCGCACTCCTTTATACGCCATGCGCATAACACTGCAAATCGAACGACTCCTGACTCAATTGAAGGCATCCGGTGTTGAAAGAAATAGAGAAGGGTGCGTGTTATTAACAAGTTTTTTTTGTTATGCAATATCCGTATTATGTTTGTATCAACTTATTGCATATTGTTTATTTACCCTGGCATGTGTAAGACATGTGTTTTTTAGTAAAAATGTATCTTTAAGAATAATATCGCAGCTTTACACAACTTACTTTTCGTGGAAACGAAAATGGTTTAATGTGTTTTCTTTTTCTCGTTTCTAAGTATTTTTGTAACTTTATTATTTGTTGTATTACAACTAATTGTGAGATATAAGTGATCATTTGGTTTTTAGTATCGATGTATATTTTATCGAATAAAAACATGACATGAATCGATTTTTTTTTCATAACCCTGAAGAAATCCCTAACATGCTGTCCAAAAGTATCTGATACTTTTAAAAATCATGATGTAAGATCTGACGGATTCGGTATTTTCGCTAAGGTATCGAATGCCGATATACAGGATTTCGGTAAACAAAGGGTTAAAAATCAAAAAAATTATTAAAGCCTTAGTTCTGGTTAACAGGGGGTTGAATGAAAACTTCCGAGAATTTCAATCTAAAGAAAAATGCTGGATGACGCAAAAGAAATGTCATTTGCAGGTGAAATGTTCTCATAGAATAAAAAAAAAATTCAATTGAAAGTAGAAATCGTTTTTCATACTTTTTATAGATTTTTTCAAAATCATCACAGTGTTTACGGATGTTGGGTTCGTTGTTATTATTTTCTGTGTATTTAATGCTTGGTATTATATAAATATGGGTGGCAGAATTTGGATTTCAAAATTATTAAAAAATGAACTGCCAAGGATAAACATTTATTTTAATAACTATTACTAAAGAGAAGTGTGGATTTTTTATGTAAATACAGCATTTGCAAACTATACTGAGACTGAAACTGAAAATATTTTGAATGATATTCAAGTATTAAACATTGAACAGAAAACCTCGGACTAAAACAAAAAAAAAATTGACTCAAGTTTTTTACTGATTTTTGTTGGTGGATTTTATATTGTATAACAAAACAACAACTATTTAATTTTTTCTGTCTTTATATTACAATATATTCTATAAATAAGAATGATTTGTTGGTTTTTATACTTTATCGCTCATTTGGTGAAACAATGACGTAATTATACTTTTTTTAAAAAGAAGTTTAATATTTCAAAATGTGCGGAAATACTTTTTAGATTGGGAGAAGCATCGACAGAATTTATATTATACACTGACGTGATGGAATTGCATTTTTAATATGTTATTAGATTAAAAACCAATATTTTTAGCTTTTCCACTTTATTTTTATTTGACCAGCGACCGGGTTTCGTCGTTACTGACATCATCAGACTGGTGACATCAACCAGTCAGATGATGTCGGTAACGACGAAACCCGGTCGCTGGTCAAATAAAAATAAAGTGGAAAAGCTAAAAATATTGGTTTTAATCTAATAATATATTATCGACAGAATTGATTTTGTGGTGAAATGCTGCGAGATGGCCCGAGTGTCATTGTAAAATTGAGTAAAATTACGTTATTTCTTTTGCTACAGCGTCTGATGGCGTCTCCTGTAATATTTCTAAATATGTAATTACGCCATTTTTGCACCAAATGAGCGATATGCAATTTTCGAATTGCTGTTTGAAATTGGGAAATCCTGTTTTTACATTAGTCAAACGCTTATCCTAATTTACGAAACGAGATACCGTCGGATCGATTCTTAGCAGTGCCATTTGCTGGAGATAAAGAAAAATGGCCGTCTTGAGAAATATATAAAAGCATTGTTATCGATAGGATTTGAATATAATTAAGGTGGATACTTTACCCTTAAATCTAATCAGTTGACGACAAGGGCCTTTCTAAATCCTTTCAGTCTAGGGTTAACAATGAAGTCCTGAAAATAGACTAGAAATAGATTACGCCTCTATTGAAAACTACCCCAAAGTGTTTTACCCATACGGTGTTTAAATGAGGGTGTCATGTTTAAAGTCAATTTTATCAAAAGGACGAGGGACATACATCAAAAGGACGAGGAACGAGTAATAACAAAATCGCCAGTGTCCTATTAAAAAAAAAAATTATGAATGCTAAAACATTATGACTTTTTTTTATTTCATATTCTGGAAGCATATCTAACTTGCCATCACGCCGCTTCTGCTTCCCCGCAGGGGTAGGTGGATAGAATAGAACGCCGCACCACTCTTTGCAAACATTCTTCGCCTCTTCCAAGTTCATGCATCTCCTCATACCTGCCGATTGATTTGACTCTTTACCTGACCGCTTTCAAGTATTTGACATATTTGATCGTACCAAGTTTTTCTCGGTCTTCCTTTGCTCCTTTTTTGCATCTTCTTTCACCTCATAAATTTGTTTTACCGTTCTTTCGTCACTCACATTTCCAAACAACCTCAACATGCCTTTCTTAATTTTATCGATAATGCTTATCTCAGCTTTGCATTCTTTCCTTTTTTTACCATTCTAACATCCATCAGGCATCGATTTGCCGCACATTCTTCTGAGAGATCGCATTTCGATTTCATTTAGTCTGCTTTCATCCTTCTTTTTCCAACTCCGTGCTTCGCTTCCATGCATTAGGGTTGGAACCAGGACTCTGTTGTGTACTGCTAGTTTGCTAGTTTACCCAGTTTAGCCTGTTCTGGAAGCCGAATATAAAAAATATTGAAATATGCAATACAATTTAATTAAATTGTATTTCCTAATGGGAATTATAGTAAATAAGTTGGTCTATTTGCACCCTTTCCTATAATCGCTCGATTGGGGTGTTTGTGGCGTCATACACCCCCAGGGTGACGTAATACGATGCTAGAGTGACGTCACTGCAAAATCAGAATGCCTAGAATACGAACTCGGTCATGTTTATTAATGTTACTCAACGATTTCTTTAAAAAAACACAAAGTTAAGTAGGTCGAGTATAAAGAATCTGTTTAAAAAAGGTAGATTCATAAAAAAAACAGAATCTTTACTTATGATAAAAATAAATAATTAAAATAACAAAAGTTTCATTAAAGCGCAGTGGCGTAGCTGGGTATACGCTCGACTGCGAAATTGGCATCGCGAGTTTGATTCTCACTTATTACAAAGAAAATGTGTATATTTTTAAATTTATTTAATATAGTTAAATACTATATAATCATATAATGATTTAAAAAAAATACTATACAATCTTAAAATAAATTACGCTATTCTCTACAATAAAGAGACTTAGCTCTTGTGGCCTGAGAGGGACTTCCAAATATTATTTATTGTATGTATATGTTTTGGGGGGAGAAAAATATAAAATAAAAAGTGTTTTTGTGTTTCTATTTTTTTTATTTTATTTTTATTTATTTATTTTTTCGATTAAGATATATATAGTATATAAGTAAGTAATTTAATTTGTTTTTTAGCATTTCGATGTCTTCAATTTTTTTTATATCTGTAGGAAGGTTATTGAAGCATTTGGTTCACAAATGTTAAAGGTTTTGATTAAAATATGTTTTTTTTTCAATCCAAAAACACCCTGTGTTTGTTATTTTTTAAAACTTTTCTACCTCCAAACAAGCCTCTGGTATAGAGGCTTTGAGGGTTATGCTTTTAAATAATAATAAAAGTAATTTTTGAGAAATTCGTGAATAACCTTTAGCTTCATACAAATGTTTGTAACCTTATCTTGACAGTGTCATAAGTTCCTATTGCTTTCGCAAGCTTATAAATATCCGTTGATGTCGTTAACGTAAGAACCCGATCACTCGTCAAATAAAATAAAAGGGAAAAAACATATAGCGGCTGTATTGTTATAAAAAATGCAGTTCCACCAAAAAATGGCAGCACAAAACTAAAATATTAACGGTGTCTTAACTTGAAATTTTGTTTTTAATTTAGTTATACGAAGCCCAATAGAAGCCTCAGCAATGTTGGACTTACGACATGCATTTGGCTGGCTGAAGTGATCACATGTGTAGGTGTTACCATTCTGCCCATCTAAACATCCATATTTTATCAATTTTTGGAACTTGTATAAATGCAATGGTCTTGGAATGCTTTCACATAAGTGAGTAGTTAAAAAATATATTTTAACGTATGGCCGATTGTAGACATTTTATTATATATGTAATATATTTTTCCAGAATAAGTATCTCGTTGTAATTATAACCTTTATTTAATGCAACACATCTCAGATACTTTTATTTTTTTCACCGTTCTAACCCTTATAAACATTACTTAAATTTAATTTCCAAAATAAGCAAAGTGCTATTAGTCAAAATAAAGTTTCTTGTGTCCCAATAAACTCATTAATCGCATTAAAAATGCAAATACTCAATTTGTTATAAACCAAAAAGTGTGTTTTCTGAAAGAAAAAAGGGTCATGAATGGGTGAATAAAATGCATTCTTTTTAATATACACTCATCATTTTAATAATAAATAGACTATAATATAGTTAGTGACATAGTCATTTTTACAGGTACTCCTGAAATTTTATTTCTAATTATTTTTATTAAAGACAATATCTTGAATAATATCAAACTATGTTTACATAAGTCGTAAGATTTTCTCAAGGTTTAAATACTTATAAAGGGATGTAAAAATGTAAAAGTAAAAACTATTTTTACTATAAAGTATAAGCAGAGTTAAACTCTAAATATAACAATAGGTTTTTTTGGTAAGTGGTCAATATTTTTAATAAAATAGGAGGTACTTGTTAGTTAAATATTTTTTTTCTAAAAAAACAATACATTATAGTACAAGCTATACAGAATTATATATTTGACAAAATATATTTGAAAATTTAAATAGAAAGCAAATGAAACACTTTTTTAGCATATTGCAATTTACAAAAAAAAAAAAAATTAACTTTAAAATAGGTACATGAAAAATAATGTACAATATATTATCCCTATTTTTTTAATGGGTACCAAAATACAGATGTGTTTACGGCTGGGTCCTTTTTTGCTTGTTGTTTTTACGTCTTTATTGATATATTGAGTGGGATTGGAAAAAAAAATTGTACTGAAATTCAATTGTAAAATAATACAATGAAAATTTAAATAAAATCAAATTTAGTAGCGTGTCACATACAAAACATGATATCTGATTTGCGGATAAAATTTTATATTTGCCTAAATTTGAATGACAAATTTAAAAAACATAAATTAAAAAAAATCAAATACTATTTTTTACAAATTTTCACATGAAAATACTGTTTTATTATTATTTATAAATATGATTATTTATAAGATATACATTAAAGACTAATATTCTTAAATAAATAAAAACAAAAATAATGCATTTGTATTTTATACTAAAATCCATGCTTTGAGCTTCTAAAATTAATATAAACTAAAATAATAATTCTATAAATATAATATAATATATCATTACATTTCCATAACTACGGACATAAATTTTATTTAAAATATAGTGCTACATACTTGTACATAAATACAATTACATATTTAAATATTTTTTTCTGTATTAACTAACATTTTATAGTATTTGGCATTAAAATAGTAAATTTATAATTTTTTTTTAATATTAAAATACTATGAATATAATTTGTATACTGTTATACTTGCTTATTTATCTCAGTTTTAACCTTTCACTCTTCGAAAGCACCTAAAATTTTATTTACAGTAAAAGTATTCTATCTACAAAAAAACTAAACATATTTTAATATTTTTATGGAGGTATTTATCTCGTCTATAAAGTGTTCATTAATTCAACTACGAATTTTGACTTAAAAAATAAGTAGTTATACGTTTTTTTTTAATTTCGTATTTATTTTAAAAATAAAAAGGTTAATAAGTTATTGAGTACATATCTTTATAAATATTAAAATAAAAAATACTAAATAGGCAGGCGCTGTGGCGTAGTTGTGTAGACGCTCGACTGCGAAACTGGCGTCGGACTCAATTCCCGCCAATTGCAAAATGAATTCAAGAAAGATTTTTTCAATTGGTCTGGGTGTTTGTAATGTATTTTTCATATTAACCTTTCCTATCCTTACTATCCTACCTGCAACAAGCATCTAAAATAGACGCTTTGCGGGTTTTTTTTTTAATAAAAAAAAAAATAATAATAATGTGAAATATATTTTTTACGTAAATGAAGGTGTATTTACTAAAAAGTTGACCTTCCAATGAAGAGTCTATACAATGACATCAAACCACCTGTATGCTACCTTCATCGAGTTTAAAAGTTAATTTTTATATCATAGTAAATTAACGAAGCTATTTAATCCATATCATCATTAACCTGCAAACTGTTACGTTGCGCGTTGCGCTAAATAAAATTTCCAACAACAGTGAATAGATAATCAGATATATATTTTTTTTAATGATTTCGTTCGTGTAATGAAAACATTTTGATATTTTATTTATCTTATTAGTACAAACAAATAATCTTTCATTTTCTCTTTTTGCTGATCATGTAAGATGAAAATACATTGTATTGCTGTCTGTAAATGTCAAACATACGTTATGCCTATGCTGGTACAGTGAAAATTCGAAGACAGTAGTTGCAATGCAGCTTTTTTATTAATGTTTTGAATTTTATTAAATATAGTCGTTCAAATAGTTCAAATATTCCATGAATTTTTCAGAACATAAATTTTTCAGCATAAATTGCAATGCAGTATTTACACTGTCGAATTTTGACTATGTATTTTATTTTTAATAAACACTTTTTCATTGAAAAATATTCAGAATACAAATTCTTAATCATAAAATGCAATTTAGTGTTTTCACTGTGGAATTTTTTACTGCATATTTACCAGTATTTTATTTTTAATAAGCATAGTTTTATTTTAATTTGTAAGATATTTGCTAAGTAATTATTTTAAACGGAAATAAAATCTTAATAAAGAAGAGTTCGATTTCATAATATAGATACAAGTATTACCTACATAATATTATAAACATCCGTACAAAGAATCAAAACCGCTACCATAGTGTAGTGGTAAGCGTATTTTGTTTGTCTACCGTGCTGGAGGTCCGGGGTTCGTTTCCCAAGCAGGTCAATTTTCACATATTTATTTAATATCACCCTGGACTGGCAAAAGAAATTAAATGAATAAATATATATGCATATTAAATATGTATGCTTTGTTAATTATATTTACTATCAACTCCTGGCGTTTTTATTTCATATTTTATTATTTATAATTCCAAAACGTCTAAGCTTTCACACCAAATATATTTTGTATTTATTATACCTATTATAATATAAATTAATATTCTACGTTATCTGATAAGATAAAATATGTGAACTATTTTATATGTGTACATATGGGAAAAGACATATAATTTTTAATTATCTATTTCATACAACGGATAAAACTTAAAACATAATATTTTTATCACTTTATCTCTTTGGTTCATTACGCTAAGAAAGCATCCATAGCTGAATGTCCTTAATATTTATATTTTACTTTTTATACTAATAAATTGTTTATTTCTAATAAAATATCTTACTGAACAATATAAGTTAACGAAGTATTTTTAATGTTCATTTTTAAGTATAGTCACTATTAACAAACTATTTAAATAGTGTAATTATCATGTTTATATTTATAATAAATTATATATTAGTATTCCTATACTATTGACTAGAGTGTATTTTGTGTTTTAATATAAAAATATTACTTGGCAATTTCACGTCAAACGTATACATTTATTCCTTGCCTCTCGTAGAACTGAGAATCCTTTTACAGTTTTTCTTTTCAGCGTCGATATTAATGTTATGATTAAATTTGTTCACGACGTCTTTGACGTTAACGCTGGAAACAATTATATCAGTATCTTGTTTACCTTGTTTTACATTGTTAATTGATTCTATGATTATTCCTTTGCCATTTTTGACTTGGGCATCCTGATTGTTGTAATCGTAGTTGATTTTGTCGAAGCTTCTGGAAGAGTCTTGTGGGAATTCCAAAGAGCTGATGCTTCCGCTAGGTGAGCTTAAGTCCACTGAGCTGGCTGGGGTTTGACTAAGCCTTTTGAACCGTGCCACGTCTCTTCCTTTGTTGGTATTATTCTCTTCCCTATCTTGCGATAGGGTGCGAAAGTTGGATAGGCTCTTTTGGTGGTTGTTGTTTTCAGGAAGGTTCGAAACGTTTGAAGACTTCATGGCGAATCTTGGACTGATTGGGCTATCAGGCGGTTCATCGTAGGTAATAGTGGGGTTCCTGGAGAATGTGTATGAAGAGGTGTTACGCGTCTCATTTGCCCCAGTCTCTGAATCCTTTTCACCAATCAACCAGTATGTCACCATCTTGCCTTTTCCCTGAAAATTAAATTAATAAAAATAACATCTTTCTTCGTTGATAAACTTAAGATAAAATCTGCAATACCATGGTAATAAAATTACATGATAGTTATAACAATACTTCAAAAATCTTTTACTCAGATAATTCGTATGAATTACAAACTTATTATTTTTTTAGTATAAAGATATTTGCATTCTAAACATTTTCAATCTATTTAATTGATATTAGATTTATGAAATGGAAAATCGAAACGATTTTCATCCATTCAAAATATCTACTAGAAATAAGTTGTTCCCTTTCTTAAAACAAAAATATTTCAATAGAATTTGACTGAATCTTGATCTGTAAACAATTCATTTTCAAAGACTAAGATTCTTTTACTTTGGAATTATTTATATTGACATTCCAACCCAGATGAAAAACATCGAAAATAAAATTGTAAATCATGTTTTCTGGTATCTAATACGTTAAATAATTTGGTAAAATCTTATACACATTTCATATAGATCTGCTATTTAAAAAAAAAGCTTACTCAACTCAACCATAGATGGTCCAAAAAACTCACATTGGAAAAATCTTAATCAAAGGACATACTCGAATACATGTTCGGAAATTTGATTAGTGTGGTTGTCAATCCTGGACGCAATGGTAAATGTAACATGTGTATGAAAGGCCTATTAAAGCACGAAAACCCTGTAAATACCCAGACTTTAAAATTCTTCTTTATCTATGTTGAGATGTCTGCAAATTATATTTAAGAAAAAACATTTAGACACAAGATTATTAACTATACGAATGATTTATTAAAAGTAAAGGTATAAAACTAAAGATAAAAAAAAATGGAATCGTCAACGTAACACAAATATTTGAAGTGATCATTTAAGCTCGCCAAATGCAATGCCGAATGCCATGCTAAGACTTTTATTTTCTTTCATATATAAACTTTAGTTTTTTTCATCTCAAGTCTAGACGCCTTTTAAAAAGAATTCGGTAATGATTTTACCTTCATGGTGATCTCCCCCCTGCACTCTAGCTCAAAGCACCCGAATGTATCAAGGACCTCCTTGGTTGTAGGGCTGACGTGTATCCTGAAGGCTTCTCCATGAGACTCCATCCTGCTGGCTGTGTTGACTGTATCCCCAAAGAGACAGTATCGGGGCATCTTCAAACCTACTACACCAGCCACGCAAGGACCTACAAAGAAAAAATGTATAACAAAATATTCTTTTAAATTTAAACTTTACTTAATAAATAACACTCTTTGTCAAAATCTATTGTGACACTCGTTTCGATTCATTCAACATCATTTGCTTTTGGAAGTGTTCTGAAACTCAACTTACGAGACCATTAGAGCCACAGCAGAATGGATGCAGTTCTCGATGTGAACTCAGCGATCGAGAAAATATTCACTTGAAGATTTCGACACATTAAAAAAATCTTTATGTCTTTTATTTCTATATTTATGAATTTGTATATGAATGTATATGTAAGTTAATGTGTGTTTTTAAGGATATTATTTTTTTAAATAATTCATAACCTGTTTCTTTGGTTTCTTTGTATTTTAAATATTGTATTTACCTTTGATGCATGCTCTCTTTATCTCAAAGATTAGAAAACGAGTAAAAAGTCAATTATCCAATTGTTATAAGTCAATTACTGTGTGGTAATAATAAATACCCAATTGCATCGAAACACGTGTCACAATAAACATCACGAGATTGAGGCATTTACTAAATAAAATATAAATAAATAAACGATAAACATTACCACAAAGAAACAGCTATATCGTTAAAATACCAATACAACACGTCAATATCAATAAAAAGAAGAGAAAAACTGATTAATCATCACACCCTTCCCACAGGGGTAGGCTGAGAGAAAAGAACGCCAGACCAATCTGTCTGCAAACAATCTTTGTCTCTTCCACATTTATGCATCTCCTTTTACATACTCGCTGGTTATTTCGACTCCTAACCTGACCACACCCAAGTATTTGAAATACATACTTGATCATGCCAAGTATCTTCCTTTGTTTCTATTGTCAACCACATTTTTGTTGAATACTAACTAACATATTTGTACCCGAGTTCTTGATATTTTTATAACTTACGTTAAAAAACCCTTGGACTAATTATAAGAGTGATGGATTAAATTATAACCTTAATACAGTCTTAAGCATCCTTCGAATAGCCTTGCAGGTTGAATATTACGCCAAAATATCCCTTAAATTTATCCCATTTAAGATCAATTTCAACCTTCCTTCGCTTCAAATTAAATACTACATATCGCTCACTCCTTTCAACAACATCGTATATCAAAAAAATTGATTTATCAGGAGACCGTTTTTAAAGTTTAAGAATATAATGAAATGTGTTAAAAATAAACATCAAACCACTTATTGACCAATAAACCATTAACCATTCTACACATGATTGACAACCACACTACTCAATTTTTTGTAGTGTGGTTGTCGTATACAACTCGTATACATATCGTTCACTCCTTTCAACAACGTCATAAATGAAGAAAAAAAACTTGATTTTTCAAGAGATTGTTTTTAAAATTTAAAAATATTATGAAATGTGTTAAAATAGATTTATATTATCCACTGACACTTCGTGATGGAATTGCATTTTTAATTTATTATTAGATTAAAACCAATATTTTTAGCTTTTCCACTTTTTTATTTGACCAGCGACCGGGTTTCGTCGTTACCGACATCATCAGACTGGTGATGTCGGTAACGACGAAACCCGGTCGCTGGTCAAATAAAAAAGTGGAAAAGCTAAAAATATTGGTTTTAATCTAATAATAAATTAATGTGTTAAAAATAAATATCAAGCCACTTGAACTTTTTACTGTGCAACACATCTTTTTAGGTAAAACCTGAATGGTTTTGCTCCATTTGAAAAATATTTATTATACTTAAAAAAATATTTAAAAAATACTTTTTTTTTCAAAATGCAAAATAACACTTTCTGCCCTGCAGCGGGTAAATATTAAGTTAAAAATACGCCACATTGCTGGGATATAGTAAATTTTCTGGGCATGGCGAAAACATGCACAACTGAAAATTGACGATTTTTTTTATATTTGACGTTGTTGAAAGGAGTGAGCGATATATATATGGTGTATATTTGGTGATTAATTTTCACAGATCATATTGGATGTACCTGTATGCATTCCGATCCTCAATCTGAGTTGTTCCTTTGGCCTGTGCGGGATGACGAATTTGTGGACATTCTCCAATAGAGCCAAGGACATGCGCGCGACCTCTCGCGCGTGGCGGTTGCCATTCCTCATGGGGAGGCCCGACACCACCATGTAGGCATCCCCTATTGTCTCAACCTGAAGGCAAAAAAAAAAACATTTATTGATTCGCAAGGCACTTTGTGGTCATATTTATGTAATATAATTAAACATTTTTAATAATGTTTTACTTAATAAATACCACTATTTCTTAAAATCTACTGCGACACGTGTTTCGATGCATTCCGCATCATTTTCAAACACCGCATGCGGAATGCACCGAAACACACGTCACAGTAGATTTTAAGAAAAAGTGGTATTTAGTAAGTAAAACATGAATTAAAGATGGATAGATTTTACCACAAAGTGACTGCCGAATCAATTAATGATATAATTAAACACTTAAAATAACATTGCATCCATTGGCGCAGTGATCTATTCACCGTTGGGTGTGCATTAGGGTGACTAGGTTGGGTAACCCTCATGACCGATACATAATTTACAGTTTTGAAAAAATGATTTTTTTCAATTTTACTATCAGCTAATGTGAATTTCAAGTATTGTTTCATGTATTGATTTATGGGATTAAAAAAATGACTGAAGTAAGCTTTATGTAAAAGTTTTAATTGAAATAAATTATTCCAATAATATTTTTGATTATACAGGATAAAACAATCGCCTACTCCAGACGAAATCGGATATCTGGATTAGACAGGAGAGCTGATAATTTTTTTCTTGTAGATGGAAGTGAAGAAGGGAATACTTTTTTGTAAGATGAAATTGATTTGTAATACTATACTACGCATTGTTTTCTACTTGTTTAATTTCACCATAACGCGAAATTCTAAGATTATAATTGTAATTTTATTATAATAACCAAAATTTATGTGATAAAATGAATTATCAAAATTAATTAAAATTAAGTATTAAGTAGTAAAACGAAGTCAGATGAGGATCAGTAGACAATATGACATCTAAGAAAAAATGGTTTTATAATGAAGGAAAAAGTGCATAGCATATAGACAGTATCTATCTCCCACTATTAATTTTTTTTAATTATAAAATTTGGAAGATTATAGAACGTCAATTTTTTATTTTCTATTGATATGTATTTTTTTTAAATATACTTCCGGAAACTTAAAATCAATAACAAATTATCAAACCTTTAAAACTAAAATGAAAAAGCATATAAGACTCACCCCTACCTAGACTCCATACCAAGGAATATATATATTTTATTAAATTTAGTTTGTTTATTGTTAATTTTAATTTTAATTAACTTTGTTTTTTAAAAAAAAAATTGCAAAACAAATTCTCTCTCTAAACACAAGTATCTATTTTATTAGAGAGGTAGAAGCGTTATATTTGAAATATGTTGTATATTTACCAACTATTTTGTAATTATTAAATACGTATTTTGTAAAAAAAAATATCATAAAAAAAAACTAATTAACTAACCATTACGCCGTTTTCTAAGCACGCCCGGAGAATAGAACGCCACAACACTCTGTTTTTACAAACAACCAACGCCTCTATCACAATAATACATCTCAAACCACTTTTAATTATTTTTTTTAATGTATTTTTTAATTAATGTTTTACTTAGTAAATACCACTATTTCTTAAGATCTACTGTGACACGTGTTTCGATGCATTCTGCATCATTTTCAAACACGGTGATTTATTATTTTACTTTTAATTATTTAAAATATATAAAAATGACATGTTTTCCTCGTTCTTCCTCTGCTTATATTCCGAACAACATTTGCTTCATTAATTTGTTTTACCATTCATCGGTTAGTTATTCGTTCCACTTGTTCAAACCGTCTTAACACACTTGTATTGTGTTACTGTGTTAATTATTTTATCGACATTGCTTATCTCAGCCTTGTATCCTTTCCTTATTTTACTATTCAGACATTTACTTTACATCGTTTTGCTGCATATTCATCTAAGATCTCGCATTTTGACTAAAGTCGGTTTGATTTTATACAAAATTAAATTATATCCTATTTAAAAAAAAATAATATGTGTGAATATGTGTATACATGCATAGATGAAAATGTGCGTTTATATTTTAATAAGTAAATCAAATTTTGGAAAAAGGAGTAGTAGTTAAGATTATGAAATACGAGAACAAGGAGTTTAACACGTGGCATGAATCTCGCAGTGTAACTAAAGTCTTCAATAAATTCTTGGAATTTCTATCTTTTGTCTAATTCTGTCTGTATTATAAATCCCTATTGTGTGTTTTACTGATTGTAGTAAAAGCATCGTTTGCCATTGTCTATGGACATTTTCCCTACTCCGTAGTGTGGTGGCTAACGCGTTTCGCTATGGGGGTGAAAATAAATCAAGAAAAATTTTCACTCATATATTTATATAATATTTCCCTGGAGCGCGGGGTTCACCTTTCCTTCATGTATTCATGATAACACTTCTTCTTTATAATGCAGTGCCTTATGCACTTTTGAGTTCGGGTAACAGTTAGAAGAAGAATAATGTAGAAGAAAAAATGAGAACAACTAGAGGAGGATGAACGAGAATAATCTGTATCAAATGCAAATAAAGTGCTACAATAGATTGAAAATTATGTTTTCTCACCATTCCTTCATGTAATGGTCAATACAACATTCTTCTATGCAATGCAGTACCTTATACACCTTTAAGTGCAGATGAAGGTGAGTAGAACAAGAAGAAAAAAATATAAAGAAGAAGAATAAGGAAAGGAACAAGGAAGAGAAAGAAGACGAAGAATCTGTATAAAATAACGTAATGCATAATAAAACAGATTGAAAATTGTGCTTTTTCCCCTTTGCATCAAGAATATAGTGATTCTACGTAATGCAGTGCCCTATGCACCATATGCATGTTTTGTTGTGGGGTAAACCATCAAAGGAGGGTACGTTTTATCAAGTAGTATATGATGGGTGTTATTTATAATTATGAAGTAGGTGTTACTCAATTTCATCGCAAAGGAAATTATCTGCCTAGCTTAGTTAGAAAAAAAATTCTCGGTTTAATTTTATCATTCTATTCTTAGATGTCTTTGCAAATTAAGGAATACTATGGAAAGTCACCCAATAAATTAATTATGTCGTAACACATTTATGTAGCAGGGATAAGGGTCTCCATAAAATTAGACGAGAGTCAGAAACAATGTTGTTTGGGAAAATTGATATATTCTGCCATAAACTTTTAACCTAAACAACGTGTAGTTCAATTAAACCAAACAAACCTTATCATCAGAACTGACCACAAAATAATTTCATTAAATAAAGTTGTTTAAAGCAAACATTTATTAATTTTATGAACAAGCTTTGAAATTCGGAATTATTTAATATAGGTTCATTACTCAAGCATAAAAGGTCATGAGTTTTGTGATATATCGCTCACTACTTTCAACAACGTCATATATCAAAAATCGTCAATTATCAGTTTTGCACGGAATGCCTAGAAAATGTACTATGTCCCAGCAAAAGTGGCATATTCTTACTTAATATTTACCCGCTACAAGGCAGAAAGTGTTGTTTTTGCATTTTGAAGAAAAGGTATTACTTAATTATTTTTTTTAAATACACTAAATATTTTTCAAATGGAGAAAAAAAAAACAGGTTCTACCTAAAAAGATCTGTTGCACAGTAAAAAGTTCAAGTGGCTTGATATTTATTTTCAACACATTTTATAATATTTTTAAATTTTCTCTCTTGAAAAATCTCTCGAAAAATCGTTTTTTTTCTTCATTTATGACGTTGTTGAAAGGAGTGAGCGAAATGTATACGAGTTCCAAAAAATTGAGCAGTGTGGTTGTCAATCATGTGTAGAATGGTTAATGTGGCATGAGTGTCATAAGCCCTGTAAATGCCCGGACTACCACACTCTTCTCCATCTATGTTAAGATATCAAAATGTTAAAAGTGGAGTAAACTCAGATTTATGAATAGTGATTTGTACATACCCAAAAATGTTGAGAAGTACTCGTACTATTATAGGTTCGAGCTTACTTTACCACAATTAAAGTAATATTTTAATGATTTCTCAACAGATTAAAAAGAGTATGGTAGACTGGGCATTTATCATGTCTACGACCAAACATAGGCTAGTTTAAATGAACTTATTTTACACGTATAACATTGACCATTCTTCCTATGATCGACGACCACACCACTTAAATTTTGGAAGCTGTATTAATTCTTCAATTGAAAATATCTTCAATATATTTTTTCAATTACATAAAACTATTAATTGTGTCGCCTACTTTCAAAATCCGCCAGATCCGTGTAAGTCCATTTTCCAAGAAACACAAAATTCTCCAAGTAACATTTATGTTTAAAATATTTGTCTATCTTTAGATAAAATATTATGAAATAGAGAATTTAAACATTGTTTTAGATTTTTTTCAGTACTAAAAAAACACGAGACACAAACCGATAATGCCGTCATATTAATTTTTTTCCTATGCCCGCTCACTAATTGGCCTATATGGGTCAGAAGGCAAGTTCCATGAATATAGCGGAATTTGAAATACAAAGCTGTTTTATATTTAAGGTAAGTATTTTTTAGCAGGGTTTTGAAGTATATAAATATTTTAAACAATAAAAACCACAATAGGCATTCCGATGAAGTATTTATTTTAAAATCCTTTAAGAATGGATCTGGTGGATTTTAAAAGTAGGCGGCACAATTCATCTTTGTAAAAATGTATATGAAAAGATAGTTAAATGACAATTCGACTATCTTTCTAGTAGTATTATTTTGTTGCAAGACCACATTGAATTCACATTGCGAGACCGTGTAAGAAACACCGATATCCGGAGCATGTGTAAAACGGAAGATATCGTGAGGTGGGGACGTCAACGAATTCGATACTAGAATGAGCATATAAACAAAATGTCAGAAGACAGACTTCCACATATTGCCTTTCAAGGAAACCCTGAAGGACACAGAACCCCAGGCAGACCTCTCAAAAGGTGGAAAGATAGCTGGGAGTCAACATCCCAAGAGCGACAAGCGGAGGCACAAAAAGATCCCTAGGATCTACAAAAAGGAGAAGAAGAAAAAGAAGAAGACATTCTCTATGTAATTTTTTTCCTAAGTTCTCCACAAAGTATAATTCTCTCTTCTTGTACCTTATAACGAAGGTTATATTTATTTTTTTTATTTTGTTTTTAATAGATAAACACATTTTTTTACTATGTATTACGGCTTTGTAGGCATGGCCTGTGTTGAGCCGAAATACTTACATTTTAATAATTTTTTTTTTTATTATTAATTATCTTTTATAAAAATTATTAGATTATATACATTACATACAATAGATACAATAAAAATTTACAGTAGAAAGGTTTTATAATAAAAAAATTACACATGGACTTTAATTAATTCACTTTCTACCTTGTCCCTTCCAACGAAAAGCAACCATCGACGGACACTGTTCTTAAAGACATGATCACTACTGGAATTCTTAATGGTTATGGGCATCAAATTAAATTTCTTTGGCGCAAGGAATGAAAAGGTTTTTTGTGCAAAACTTGTTTTAACGGATGGGCCAACACAGTTTATATTTAATGCTGCTGGGTTCGAATATTTTGTTGAGTTCCTACCTTATCCATTTTAATAGATTTATATTATCCACACTTCGTGATGGAATTGCATTTTAATATATTATTAGATAAAAACCAATATCTTAAGCTTTTCCACTTTATTTTTATTTGACCAGCGACCGGGTTTATTTATTGGTTTTAATCTAATTAAATATTATCCATTTTATTCCAGAAGTGAATCAATGTTTCTTTGATGAACAGTTGCCGTATATATTATAATACTACCAAATAGAACTCAGCCAAGTTCACTCAATGGGTTGGTATTCCATCAAATCTGGCTTAACCTAATTTTGATCAGCAATTATCAAAATCACATTAAACGCCTAACTGGAACATTCTAGATAATATGTTTAGCGCTTAAGTGAAGATCAATAAACTGCTGATCAAGAAATGATTATCTTTGACTGGAGATAATAGAATTGTGCGCCTCATCAAAAGAGAAGGTCAGTATCAGCCGTAATCATAAATCCTATTAATATTTGACCTCATTACGGCAAACAAATGTATGTATAAGGTCAATCCACACTCTCTGCGTCAAAACTCCCATCCAGTTCTAGATAATTATTATACCATATTTTTTCTAGTGAATTGTTTTATCACATTTGCTTATTATTTTTAGTATTTAATTATTCTAACTCAGTCTGTATCATTATGCCCAGAAAAAAATCGAATAAAGTTTATCCATATGTAGAAAACTATCACCCTCTGAAGTGTAATGGTCAGCAAAATCCTGGGTTCGATTCCCAGGGGGATCAAATAAATATAAGTGATTTTTTCACTCATATATTCATTCAATAAGCAAAGAACAAATGAATAAACTGAATCCTAAAATTCTGAATATTATGGGTGTTATTGGAGAAATGACAACGAAAATGGCAGAAATAGTCACCGAAAATAAAATGTTAAAAGAAATGGTGTATAAAGGAAATCCAAAATTAAACAAAAATATAGGAGAAATAATAGTAATATCACCGAAAGAAAAACAGACTACCGAAAAAACAGAAGAAGACATAAAAAAAAACATTAGTCCGATAGAAAATAGAATCACTAATTTGAAAAATGCAAAAGACGGAAAAGTAATATTAACCTGCAAAAACAATGAAGCGTCAGAAAGATTGCAAAAAGAAATAGAAAACAAATTTCCAGACAAATACCAAACTAATGTTCAAAAAAAAAGGATGCCATGCATTAAAATTGTGGGAGTCTCACATAAAATGTCGAACGAGGAAATCGTTACAAATATTAAAATACAGAACGATTTCATAGAACAACCAAAATCAATGCATGTTGGAGCAGTTCGAAATAAAAAACTTACCACAGGTGAGGAATATATAATATATCTAGAAGTCGACTCGAAAACTCATGACGAAATGCTGAAAATGGAAAAAATAAATATTGGATGGGAAAGGGTAAAAATTTACGATGCGCTAAATGTAAAAAGATGTTACAAATGCTATGGTTTTAATCACAAAATATCAGAGTGCACGAATGAAAAACAAATATGCCCAAAATGTACAAAAAATCACGCATGTGACGAATGTCACATAAAAAAAGGTGAAGAAATATGTATAAATTGCGTAAATACTAAAAACAAACTAAAATTAAACTTAGACGCGGGACATCCAGCATGGAGTTACAACTGCCCAGTATACAAAAGGAAACTGGAAATGGAAAAGAATAAAGTAACATTTTTTTGAAAAGTAATAAACTAAACCAAATAATTTATTTAAATATACAAAGTCTAATTGCACACCACGAAGAAATTCAAGTACTAATTGAACAAAACGAACCGAGAATTGTAATGTTAAGTGAAACTCATGTAACAGCCAAAATTGAAGATAGTGAAATTAGTTTTCAAGGTTATACATCAATACGATGTGATTCAGATAGTAGACATACAGGAGGAGTAATAATTATAATAAAAAATAACATTTCCTATGAAATTATCAATAGAACTCAACTGGAAAAAAACTACTGGATCTTAGCAATTAGGATAAATGAAGGATACAAAAAAGGGGTATACGGAATAGTGTATCGCTCTCCGAATGCAAGTACCAAAGATTTTCTGACATTTATTGAGAACTGGTGCAGTGAAAATTTAAATGATAATGAGCATAACATTATTACGGGAGACTTCAATATAAATATGTTAAATTTAAAAGACACATATACTAAAAAACTAAAAGCAATTATCCAAGCGAATGGTATGAAACAATTAGTAAAAACTGAAACTAGAATAACAGACAAATCGAGAACTTTAATTGATCTAGTAATATCCAACACATGCAATATTGAAGTGAAAGTGAAAGATGAACCAAAAATTACCGATCACAATATTATCCACATATCGGATAATCTAAAAAACACCAGGTACTCAAAAAAGTTAATTAATGAAATGCAATACAGAAATCTAAAAAAGTATGACATTGAAACATTAACAAACCTTATTGGTAATATAGATAAAATCAATCTCATGGAATATAATGAAAAAGCAGAAGCACTTGTAAATTGTATCACGGAAGCAATCAATATTATGATTCCGATTCAGTCGGTAAAAATACAAGGAACAAATAAATGGTATAACAGAGAACTACAATCACTTCAATATGATAGAGATAGAGCATATAAAATAGCAAAAATTACAAGAACAACACAAGATTGGGTGACTTTTAAAATGATAAGAAACAAGTACTCTAAATTATTAAAAAACAGCAAAAATGAGTATTTTAAAAGAAAATTACAAGACGAAAAAGGAAATCCCAAAAAAATGTGGCAAACAATCAAAAGACTAATACACAGTAAAGAGGAGGTGAGGAAAAACACGGTTGAATTCCCGAAAGAAATAAAAGGAAATACACAAACATGCTTTAATAAATACTTTATAGAAAGCATCAAAGATATAAACAAAAGTATTCCACTAATTAATGAAACAACAGTAAAAAATATTCAGGATATAAAAAATAAAATGGTATTTAAAGAAATTGATATGACACACCTTAAGCTAGTACTAAAAAATACAATATCAAAATCAAGTCCGGATGGATTAACAATTAAAATAATAAGAGACATATTACCGAAAATTGGAAAGCATCTACTTAACATAATAAACGAATCGTTACTAAAAGGGAAATTCCCAAACACATGGAAAACATCGATGGTAATCCCTATACCAAAAGTGGTGAATACAAAAAAGTGTGAAGAATTTAGGCCAATTAACATGTTACCGAAATATGAACAAATTTTGGAAATAGTAATAAAAATACAATTGATTGAATATTTAGAAAAAAATAAATTACTTTGTCAGGAACAATCAGGTTTTAGAAACAACAACTCGTGTGAATCTGCAATTAATATTGTCATTGATACTTGGAAAAGGGAAATGGATAAAAATATGTATGTTTTAGCTGTGTTTTTGGACTTCAAAAGGGCGTTTGAAACAATAGATCGAAAAAAATTACTACAAAAACTTGAAATAATAGGACTCTCAAATGAGGCCCTCAATTTATTCAAAGAATATCTTCAAGGAAGAAAACAAGTAACTAAAATAGAAAACAAAATATCTGAACCTTTGGAGAATAATTTAGGAGTTCCCCAAGGATCAGTTCTAGGACCAATTTTATTTATAATATATATAAACGACATCACTAATATAATAAAACACTGCAAACTACAATTATTTGCCGATGATACATTAATATATGTAGCGGGAGAAAATTATACAGAGACCATACAAAAATTAAACGAGGACTTAAACAGAATATCCGAGTGGCTCAAAATTAATAAACTTAAGCTTAATGTTGGGAAAACAAAATACATGGAGTTAGGAAGAAGAAAGCCAAACCCAAGGATGAATATATATATTGATAATGAAACCATAGAAAAGGTTGATGAAATGAAATATTTGGGCATAATACTAGATTCAAAATTGACATTAAATGCAAATTTTGAACACGTTAATAAAAAAATATCAAAAAAAATATTTTTCCTTAGTAGATTAAGGAATAAATTAAATAAAGATACTGCAGAACTAATTTACAAAACAATCATTCTTCCACATATAGATTACTGCTCAACAGTGTTATTTTTAGCAAACGAAGGAAATCTAAATAAACTAGAAATTGCACAAAATAGGGCGATGAGAATAGTTCTTGGGAAGAATAAATATAGCAATGTAAAAGGAATGAGAGATGAACTAAAATGGTTATCTGTAAGAAGAAGACTTAAATTTAATATGTTGATATTTGTACATAAATTTTTTCACGATAAGTTGCCAAAATATTTTAAGGATAAAGTTGTCTTAAACAAAAATTGTCATGAATATGCTACTAGACAAAAGGATAAAATAAGACTACCATTATTGAAAAGAGCTGAGTCGCAAAATTGCTTGATGTATAAGGGTTTAAAAATGTATGATGAGATGCCTGAATGTATGAAGAATGAAAAGTGTCTGAAAGAATTTAAAAATAAATGTCTAAGTTACTGTAAGGAAATGTAAATATATAAAGATGATGTAAATGTATATAATAGTTTATATTAGTTTTAATATAAGCTAACTTAAGAAATAAATAAAAAAAAAAAAAAAAAAAAAAATATTACTCTGGACTGGTACCTAAAGTGAAGGGCTAATCACCTTTTCTTCATATGTTAACGAACAAGATAACACTGCGTCAATACGATGCAGTGCCCTACGCACAATTTGGTGCTATACTAAAATATTGTTAAGGGTTAGAAGAAGAAGAAGAAAACTATTATCATAAAATAAAAAGTGTGAAAACTCCACAATTTGTCAACTTTCTGTATACTTTCAATCGCTCCAGAAACATGACAGTGTTTTTATCATGAGTGTAAACACCAATATATATAAATAGTAATAAGTATAACAATGAAATAGTTTTTTCGACATCTATTTTATTTGACGTTATCAGACTGGTGGGAGGCTAAACAAAATTTTACGCTGTATACACAACAAGGCATATGTTGAAAACTATGCTTAAGTAATTATTTTCTGTCAAAATTAATTTCAATTGAGTGAATTAATGAAGTGTGTTATTAAAAAAAAATTAAAAAGTTAAGTCAATAATACTAAAATATAAGTTAATTATTTATGGTAAGGGTTTTCAGTGTGATTTTATAGAATTCCATATGGATTGATTTTTTCAGTAAATTTATCAATTTTTCAAACCGTATTACTTACATAGGTCATAAATATAATATTCCCAATGAGTACCTTCTATTTCTCATTTTGGGATATAAAATATAAAATATATGGATGAATCTGGAACAAAAAATACGATATGGCAACAACGAAACCCAGTCACAGGTAAAATAATATATATGTGATAAAAACTCTGTAGTTGATATTGGATTATATTAAATGAAGTTTAAAAAAAATGTAATTTCATTTTATCGTTATATTAAATATTTTTCGTTGTTGTATTTATATTGTTTGGTCACATAATAATAATTGATTGAACAACGTCGATTTTGTATTCATCGCGTGATATTGTTATTTGCCAAGAAAACCAGGAGAATATACCGAAGTTCATGCGACGAAATTACAGGAATCCAACTTTATCCCCAAAAGAGTGTACCTTAAAAATCAACCAAAACCAATTTTCAACCCTCCCTAAACAAAGCCTTGATAACTTTATCAAACTTTCTGCAGCAAAGCGAAAATCTATCAATTCAAGCCAAATCAACTCCCTAACGAATCATTTATTCCTCTTTTTGCAAGAACACTACAAATCAAAATAGTTGTGGCTCATTTCGTACATTTTTTTTTGTATATTAATTACTTATTATCATTGACTTTTTTGTACGGTAATATGACATATTAATTACCATTCATCTATCACTTTGTGTAAAACAATTTAAAAATATTATTTAATGACAATCGCTTTAGGAATGAGTGAGGGTGGTAGCGGACAGCAGGAGCAGGAGTCGGATAATCGGCAAGTAAGTATGAGGAGATGCATGAATGTGGAAGAGACGAAGAATGTTTGCAACAACAGTTTTGTGTAAATAATAATAATAAAACCCTTATCCGCATCCCAATGGTGCATGGGGCACTGTGTCATATAAACGCAGTGTTATCTTGATCGTTTATACTTGAAGGAAAGGTGATCAGCCCTCCGCGTCAGGTACCAGTCCATGGTAATTTTGAATACATATTACAGTGAAAAAATCACCTATATTTATTTTATCCCCCTTGGAAATCGAACCCGGGACCATTACACTACGGAGGCGGACTCTGCTTCGCAGTTTTTTGTAGCGTTCTATTTTCTCTCTCTACCCCTGTAGGTAAGTGGTGTTATGGTATGTAAGTTAATAAAAAAAAAAATGATTGTTGTTTTTGTTTTCGCCACATTTTTTTGTTTGTAATTTGAATTCAGGTAAGGTAAATTTTCCTGTTTTGTTATAGTGTTACAATTATGTCAATTAATAATGTCAACAATGGAAATGTTTCAAGCAACTTATTTTATAGCGGTATAATTTCTCAGAATAACGCAGGTAGTGAATTATTTCTCTACAGTACGAATTAATTTGGCTTCGTAATAATTCACTGGAACTCCCTTAACTATTCGGGTAAAGTTTTGCCTAACACTTGTTCAGCAGGAGGCACCTTTGCATATTACCACACAGTTTTGTATGTAAAACATACATGAAAATTAAATATTTTTTAATACCACTTAGATTTTACAATATTTTGAGTTTAGTATTACATATTAACATACAGTTTTGTATGTCATTTAACAAAAAAACTTATTCAAGAACATTTTTGATTCATAATTTTTTGAGGCTGTCTAAATATTAGTTCATAAAAATTTTGATACACTTAACATATATGACTTATGAATAATATGCCCAGTCAAATAATAAGTAATTAAATTTATACAAATTGAGAATCGCGTTTCCAGGCGTTTCTTGGTTCATTAAAAAAATCGGGAAAAATATTATTATCTTATGAAGGTCTAAAATGAAATTTAAAACGGTACTCAACTCAACCATAGATGGTGCTGAGAACTCAAATATGAAAGAATGTGTCAATTTAATCATAAAAAAATGGTAAAATGGTGAAAGTAACACGTTTACAAAGTGATCATTTTAACCAGTATATTGAGATATTGATCTACCACTTATGTGTTTATTAACGTAAGCACAACTAGTTTCGAAATCTACAGATGGTTTATTTACCAGTTAATAAATAAATAAAGACACAATTTAAAAAATATTGAATAATGTAAAAAAATATGATAACTGCAATGAAATTGCATTCATAAATTAATTAAAAATTTTTTAATAATAAATATTTTTGATTTCTTCAGACTGTAAATATCGATTGTAAATGAAAAAATGCTTAGTTTGTAATTGTGATGTAAATATATGTTGATAAATATTCAATATGAATGAAAATTTTGTTAAATATTAAAAGGAAAAAAGTACATTTAAGATATTATCGTCCTTTATCTTTTGTTCATGGTTTTCTATCGATAAGTCTCTATCGCATCTTTTCGTCGACGTCATAATACCCAAGTACAATATTAGACGTGCCAATAGAAATAAGGTAGGTATTTGACGAACACAAAGCTTATAACCTATTGTATATTTTCACACTCACCTTGTACACGTCGAAGTTTTCTATTATCGAGTCGAAACACGTGTAGAGGTCGTTGAGAAGGTCGACAACTTGCAGCGGAGTAGACTCTGCAGATATTTGTGTGAAGCCAATTATGTCGCTGAAATAAATGGTGACCTGGTCGTACGTTTCAGCCATGACTGATTGGCCCAGGATCAACTGGGAAGCCACCGATCTGAAAAAAAAACATGAAATGTTTGAAACTAATTTCGATAAATTCTTAAATGTCATGTCGATACAAAATAACTTTTACAACAATAACATTTAAAGTGTGTCCAAATACTTGTTCACAAATCTGGATTTTTAGCTAAAATAAAATAAAAAATGAAAAAGGATATACTCTGGCGTTTTTCAAGAATGTAAATATAATTTTTCTCCTTCCTGCGAAATCTATTATTTTATATCATTCCCTTTTTTTAAAATCTCTGAATGTTTTTTAATATTGTTTTATAACATAAATGTGGAATTGTTAAATTGGCTTTTTTTTAACGTAACTAGTTTTTGTTAATGTAATGTAATGTTTGTTATTGTTAATGTAACTATTGTGTATTATATCATTTTTTAATATGTAAGCTGTACAATTCCCGAATAAATAAAATAAAAATAAAATAATCCAGGATTCAGACTTCACCTACAAATTAAATAATTTCCGCTTAGTAAAAAAGCTTCTCTCGTCCCACCATAGATGTCTCTAGTGAAGTTTAACACTATGTTTCGAGTTTGATCAATATATCTAGAAGTTTCAAGAATTTGAACAATGTGGTTGTCAATCATGGGTAGAATTGGTGAATGTTACACGTGGGTAAGTGATCACTTAGACCAACCTATGACGGTTGTAAGCCCTGTAAATGTCCAGAAATTCCTTTTTTTTCACCTTTGTTGAGATGTCATGAGATAGCATGTGAATAATTACTACTTTATTAATACTTAAATGTCATATCAATACGAAATAACTGCCGAAAATTTTATATTTCAGAGAATTAAAGATACCCATATACAAATGTGCAGTAGAAGTACTCATTACCCAACGGTTCCAGACTCAAGCAAATATCATTTGAATATTCATAGAAAAATATTTTTTAAATATAATTATACGAAATCCTTATTAAAACCTTTCTTAAACTGAAATGTAATTATTATTATAATAGAAAACTAAAAATTTTTTTAAAGAGAAATATTTGTGCTTTTATTATTCATATAAATATTTCAAGTTAATACTATTTTTGTGAGTCTAAGCGGCTCATTATTAGAAATAGGTATCAAATTGTGGTAGAGTAGGTTCGAACCGAGAAACTCTGACTTAAGAGTCCGTGACAATAAAGACGGGACCACAACCCGACACGTTTAATTGTGGTTTTCAATCCATGCCTTGTTATGTACATATAAAACATATTTGTTTAGCCTCCTATCAGTCTGATGATTTCGGTATTTTATTAAGTTTTTTTTTTAATGTATTAACTTAGATGAAGAAAAAAAATATGTGCTACGAAAACATTTAATATATCACGATATGTAAAATAATTTGAGAAGAATCTTACATGCATTTAATCAAAGTCTCCGCTAGTAAAAAAACTTTATGTGTCCAACCATAGATGGTGTCGACAAAATTTCGTAGCAAGTAGAAAAAGGTTTAATTGATGCATACATATAGTTTCTAAAATTAAACAAGTGTTTTTGTCAATCACAAGTAGAACAGTGATTGTCACGCGTGTAATCTGTGATTAATCATATAAACCAGCCTACAATAGGTCGTAAGCTCTGTAAATGCCCAGAATGAGATGAGATAGCTAAATAATTCATGATACTTTTTTTGATTTGTATTCCCGTATATAATATTATTTTAATGGTTATCTCAATATATATATATATATATATATATATATATATATATATATATATATATATATATATATATATATATATATATATATATATATATATATATATATATATATATATATATATATATATATATATATATATATATATATATATATATATATATATATATATATATATATATATATATATATATATATATATATATATATATATATATATATATATATATATATATATATATATATATATATATATATATATATATATATATATATATATATATATATATATATATATATATATATATTTATATATATATATATATATATATATATATATATATGTATTTTCAAAAATGATTTAAAGGTCTTGTTTTTTTTTTAAAACCATTTATTTTTCTCTATCCCATTATGAAAAATGCTTGCGCTTATAGTATAACAATTTTTATAATGTTTTGCATTAAAGGATTGATGAAATTTCGGATATGTAATGAATTTTGAATGAATATATGATCCTTTATGGGCCTACGAAACCCATATGATATCAGCATTACAATGCTCGGGTTGATAGATAATAATGTGAACTAAATGTGTGAATGTACGATATATACAAATCTAACGTTCAATGATAGGATTTGGGACGGCTCAAACAAGATAAGAAACCCTTACTGACAACCCCTACGTTGTACGAGTATGTCATGAATCTACCCCTTTGTGTCGTAATTAGATTGTTCTGTACATGCTATGCAAGCGTATTATGGAACGGAAAATCTACGCAAAAGCATTATTACCATATGATATGTATTATTTATTGAAACTTCTTTATTTTGTTTTATCAGTATGATCACATTGATCTCCATGATTAAATATCTTTGATTTTTGCACCTGTTTGAATACTGACTGTGGTTATTTTTGAATAAAAGTGCAATGCGTCATCAATATTCCTTGTAGATATTTTGAAATATAACAGAAAAAATATTTATTAAAAAAAAATAGTTCGATCAATTTGGTATTTCGATTCACAAGCTATAATTTGTCAATATTTGAGCAGATATTTTTCTATAAAATATTTTATGTGTGTCAACTTAGTGAAAAAAATCTATTGTCCTTTTTATATGAAAGAAATTTGATGTTTTGTTTGAAAAAGACCGAAAAAAATGGTATGATCGTGTATATTAAATAGTTGGAAGCGGCAATATCAGGAATCGGATAATCCGCAGGTAAGTATGAGGAGATGCATGAATGTGGAAGAGGCGAAAATTGTTTGAAACGACGGTTTGGTAAAGCGTTCTATTTTCTCTTTGTACCGGTGGTGTAATTGTATAATTATTATCTGTTTTTGTTTTGCGCCACTTTTTTTTGTTTGTAATTTGAATTCAGGTTAGATAAATTTTTCTGTATTGTTATAGTGAAATTTTGTCAATTAATAATGTCAACAATAGAAATGTATCAAACAATTTATTTTATAGCGGTATAATTTCTCAGAAAAACGCAGGTAGTGAATGCGTCATCAATATTCCTTGAAGATATTTTGAAATATTACAGAAAATTTTTTTATTAAAAAAAATAGTTCGATCAATTTGGTATTTCGATTCACAAGCTATAATTTGTCAATATTTGAGCAGATATTTTTCTATAAAATATTTTATGTGTGTCAACTTAATGAAAAAAATCTATTGTCATTTTTGTATGACAGAAATTGGATGTTTTTGTTTTGAAAGAAATTTAATATGAAGGAAAATGAAAGAAAACATTTCGAAATTGGTTCATACACGAGTATATAGAACATCCAATAATTTGAGTAGTGTGGTTGTCAATAATAGGTAGAATTGGTGAATGTTACACGTGTGTAAAGTGATCACTTAAACCTATCTATGACGTTCGTCATCCCCGTAAATGCCCAGATCTCCATATATTATATAGTGTGGTTGGTAATCATGAGTTGAACGGTAAAACAACACTCTCCTAATCATTCATCGTTCACTTTGTGTAATACCACTTTAAAAGTTGTATTACTTAAAGTGAATGAATGATAAAGAGAGTATTATATTACCATACCACAAAGTAATCAATGCTTTTAATATACAAAATATGAATGTTGAATGTTACACGTGTGAAAAATGATTTTTTAAACCATCTTTTAAAGGGTTTAAAAATTCCTGTAAATACCTAGATTTATCTTCGTCTATGTCGAAATGGCAGGCAGTATACCTATGTAATTCGTAAGTGGAGAAACCCAGATTTGTGAAAAAGGATTTAGACACATCAAAAATGTTGTGAGTAAAATAACAAATAAAGCAGAAATGTTGTGAGTAAAATAACAAATAAAGCAGAGCAACATTGTGCTGGTTTCGGCTGTAGATCGTTTGTAGCAATACGTTGTTGAATTATTGAAGTGGCTGGCGGGAGTATCAGTATTACCCGCATACACACATCTACAAGGATTGCGTAAATTCTCCGCAAATACCGACCATAAACCTCTTCTCATGTAACGCAATTTGTATTTAAGCTTCCAGAAAGCTCGTTATATTATCTCATTTCAGCAATAAGAGCTTTCGTGAAAGGTTCAAGAATTCCAACTCTCGTCGAGTGGTTAATTTGTGAAGATTAACAAAAAAGCTCGCTTTATTGTAATGTACCGAATTTGCTTCTACATTGGCAGTAGCTATATTTTACAAATAAAATATATTTAAATGTTACAGGGAAAAAAGGGTTTCATTGAAATAATTTCCTAAGGTTCTCCTTTCTTACTTTATACTGTAAAACTGTAGATTATGGAAAAATAATTTTGCTAGGAACATAGTGAATTGTGCATTGAAATCAGTTACAGCAAATAAATTCTATACCCGAAAGCTTAACTGGTAGTACATAACAGCGTCCGGGTACCAGTTCTAATGTTTGAAAGTGATGCTTGGAGTTGGCAAAAAATGAAATTCGACTGAATGGTCTCAAAATAAGATCTGTCAGATTAATGTGCGGTAAAACGATGTATGACAGATGTTCTAATAATGAAATAAGGAAAGATGCAAGGCTGAGATGAGTTTTTTTTTATAAAATTAAGGAAGATGTGTTGAGATGATTTGGACATGTTAATCGCATGAATAAAGAATAAAGTTGAAAATAGGAGCAGAGAATGACTGAGGAAAACATGGAATGATAAAGTACTTAAAATACTTGAAAGCGGTCAGTCAAAAGTCAGAATAAGCGGAGTATATATGAGGAGATACATGAATGTGGAAGAGGCGGAGATTGTTTTAAAGGATAGAAAAGTATAGTGTACTGTACTAATCTTTCTGCGTACCCTTGCGGGAAAGCAGCGTGAAACACTTCAGTATAATTAATTGATTTTATTATATAACGCTGATTTTTTTATAATTCCAGAGAAATATTCACCGTTGTTAACATGAATAAATGAAGACTGTTATTAATTTTTTAATTTTCTAAAATTATTAAAATAAACACAAAATCCATTTCATAATGAAACATACAGATCCAGTGTCTCAAGTAAAAATATGTTTCTCAATATATTCTGTATATTTGTTATTCGAAGTTGTTTTATTCGGTGTTTGATGGAAGGAAACCATATCTTAATTACGAAACATGGATGGAAACCATATTAAGATTACCAAACTTGTTATAAAAGCAATATAATATTCTAAATACTCAGAATTCCATTTAAAATTGGATCACCAAGGTAAGATTTCTAGTAATAATACAGCTAATAAATAGTTAACTGTTATTTTTCAGATACCTGATTGGGAAGAAATATTTACCTCTTTTCGATTTAAATTTAATTCCAGCTTAAATTTTGATGTTTACTACTACTATACGTACTATTTGCTTCACACTATTTCTCTATAGGGGTAGGCATAGAGGATAGAACGTCACAATCGCCTGTCTTAAAATAAACTCCTTTTTCATCCGTAATAGTCATACATACTACATACTCCACGACCCGATTTTAGGTTCTGATTGATCTGATTGTACCAAGTTTTTTTTTACCGTCTTCGTTCTGTTCAACCGTCATTCTGTCATTATCCATTCAATTCACATGTCCATACCAACTTAAAAAAAACTTTATTAAATATTTTTAATTATCCATTGTTAAGTTATACTTTCCTTTCTAATAAATTCATTTTTTTCAGTCTTACAACGTTTTTCCACACATTCTTATGAGGGAACACATTTCACTCTACTTTCATCTTTATTTTGCCAATTCTATGTTTCGCTTCCATACATCAATATCGATTTTAGCACTTCGTTGTGAAATAAATGTTTAGCTTCCATGGACTTTTTATTTTTATTTTCAATAACTCTATTTAAAGCACCATTTATTATACTACATAAGCACCATTAATTATATTACATCACATCACCTTTACATTCACTCTTCTCTCAATATCTATATTTACTTTTCCATCCCTTGAGAACATGCTTTCTAGAATATCTTGCCCTTTCCCATGCATTCATCGTGTACGTTGATCTTGAATTCTGTTTTTTCTCTCTCATCTTTTTGATGTGAAATTGTCAAATATATCCAGAATACGCAATATGCGAATAAATTTCTGCACTAATGGGCGTGATAAGTTTTAAATTATTAAATTAAGATACTAACTTAAGTAAAACCTATTTTTGAGACATCGTCCTAATATTAGTTTTCATTACATTTATTCGATTAACCATTTTTAATTTTTTAAAGAAAACGCAGGTTTTCACCGTTCCGTAATAAAAACACATCGTATTTATATGGAACAAATTTCAATTTTTTTTTTTGGTGAAAAACAAGTAAAAAGTAGGTACAATATTTATTTATTTATTCATCCTTTCACCTGTTTATGATTTGAATGAATAATGTTTAAGAGCTTGAAAAATAAAAATGTAGCAACTCAAATTCTACATTGGAAATCATAGCAAAGTCGCATAAAAATAACATTATTCATAAAATTTTATGCGTTAACCCTTTTGTATATATTATACATAAAAAAAACATTATCAATCTTTTTTAATTATTTACTTGGTAAAAACCACTTTTTTCAAAATCTATTGTTACGCATGTTTCGATGCATTGCGTATTATTTTCAAACACCGTATGTGAAGTTAAGTCTAAATTTAAGAGTTGTTTCCTTGAGACGTTGAAGGATGAAGGCGGTAGGAGCTCTTTCTTATTTTTTATTTTTTTATTACTTTGTGGGAAAACAGATTATTTACAATATTATTTAAGGATGTTAAAGGTTATAAGATTATAAAAGCAAAATATTTTTATTTGGGATATAAGTCTTTTTCGTTTTTAAAGGAGTATAATATGGGATTGTATTATTTTGTTTGTTAATGTGAATAAATGATGGTAAATTATATGTAAAGGTGAAATAAAATGTTTTTCATTATTCTTGTATGACAAACCAAATAAAAAATATAAATGAAATAACAATTTACTGAAGGAATGATAATAATATTAGAAATAAAGAGATTTTATACGCGTGAATGGAAATCTTCAAAACACTGCGCACAATGTTTGGTCATTACATCGTTTGTAAACGTAACGAGTTTTCCCCCAACAGCCATTTTTTGTAGAACTGCTTTTATCATCAAGCAATTTTTAAAGTAATTTTATATTTTCAAGTTTGTAAGATAAGTACTTGTTTGACAATTTGGTGGCACTTTTAGCGTAGCTTTTTATTTGTAGACCTCATATGAAGGCTTCATGTAGGAAAGGGTTGATTCCTTTTATCGACAAAAAAAAGTTAAACATAAATACCAATATCTCCATTCGGGTTTCTTCTTAAGGAGAATGTAAAAAAAATGTAAAAAAACATCAAACGGAATATTTCGATTTTTAAAGTACACTTTCTTAAATTCTTATTTCACGGTATACGATTGAATCGGCAATCGATACCATCAAAAACTTGTATTCATTCACTCAAATATCGATTTTTTTGTGCTCGTCTTGAATTCTGTCGACATAAGACGGCCTTATGTTCACAACCGTTGTCTCATTTTTTGTCCATATTTGAAAAGGTAAAATCAACATTTAAACAGTATATTTTTTAATCATGCTTTTAAGAGTCGTTCACCCTGAAATTAAACCCAATATTTGAGCATAGCTTTTTAAAAGCTTTGGTGCTTTGGTGCTTTGGTCTGTTCTCGGTTAAAATATTTAATATGGTAGTATTTAGTCTAACTTACATTTTTTAAAGCTACTATGTATCTATTTTTCCTATGTTTGCCGTGCGTGTGACCTCGGGTGTGATTTTAGAGGGGTCAAAATAAATACTCGTGACTTTTGTACCTAATATTTAATTTTATACTACCCTAGGCTAGTGTATGAAGCGCAGGATTTATGATATTATTTCCATGAAAGTAATGATCAAGATAACAACACGTTCATACAATACAGTGTCTTATGCTTCGTAAAGAAAAAAGAAGAAGACAAAAATATAGAATAAGAAAAAGAAAAAGATGAAGAAAAGAAGAAGAAGAACACGAAGAGGATTTAATGGATACTACTTTAACAGATTGAATCTGCTTATTCTTTTCTGAAATATAAATCAGTCCAAGATATATAAAAAGTGTCATAGTTTTGAGTGTTTTCAAAATGTTAATTTTGCTCCTTTAAAGAGTTTTTTATATAATTTTTTTTTATGAATATCTCCACAGTGATAAAAAGGATACGAAAATCTGGGTATTTTCAAGGCTTACCATCTATCAAAGGCTAGTTTAAACCCCAATTAGCATCCACTTCCATATTCGTTATCTATATTGAGATATACATAAATATAAAAATAATAATAAAAAAAACCTGATATAAATAAATATATATTCTAATAAGAGAATAATCTCAAATTTGTGAACGAAAATTAGGAAGCACCAAATAAAAAAATATAAAAAACACCTCAAGGTTCCCGAATAGAATCTATAAATTACCAATTCTTACGTCATTGAAGCGATCGATTGATCCGTTACTCAAGCAAATGGATCAATCGCCATTTATTATGTATCATAGATGACGGATGATGAAAATTTAGAGTGGCGTGAACATTGACAATTATTTCGACGGTCTCTGGGGCGTCGTACATAGCTTTCACGTTATTCACCCTTGAACTTATTTTATATTTTGAAATAAGGGAATAAAAAGGTTATCGGCTGAACGATAAAACCACCTTTCATTTCAGAACGTACTTTATATTTTACTGTACGACTGTAAAAAGTTATATTCAGGCGAATAACACATCTTCAATCATGTACAATAAAAATACAATTTCCAGAGTCCATGTAAAAGATCATAAAACATGTTTTATAACTTTTAAAAATAAAAATTTAATAAAACGGAGCGAGACATTCAATAATTCAATTATCCTTTTTAAATTATTGTTATATGTTAATGGTTTTCTTCTTTTTCAATTATAACAGATGTTTACGAACCGAATTTAAGGGGCTGTAAGAAGAAAACCAGTGATTATACATAAATTCATTTCGCAGTAACATCTTTCAATTATGAATAAAAAGTACTTGGTGAAAACCACTTTATCAAGAAATCTATTATGACATTACTTTCAAACATACATAGTGTGAGAACAATTTTAATTATATATTCCAGATTTAAAATATATATATATATATATATATATATATATATATATATATATATATATATATATATATATATATATATATATATATATATATATATATATATATATATATATATATATATATATATATATATATATGATCAGATAATTAATTATTCGCATTATGGATAAAATATCATTTAATAAGTTGGAATAAGCATCATACTTAGCTACATATGTTCTTTAAACAACCCCTACGACGCTAAGATATCTATCATCTTTAATTTAAAAACCAAAAAAGTGTTATCATAATTTTGTGTATTTTAAATGTATAAATTGTGCTTTGGCAGTGAGGTGAAGTGTAGTTTACATGTTGGTTTAGTGATTGCCCTGACGAAGAGACGAGTATGTCTTGAAATCGTTAGAAAAAAAATCGAGTCGTTTGTAATATTTTATTATTGTTTCGGTATTTACTTTGTGGTAAGACATGTTGAAATCATTAAAGAAAAAACTTGTTTTTTTACCCATTTGAGATTTTTTATGACACCTAGTTTCGGAAGCTAAACTTCCATCTTCAGGTCTAAATATAAATTATTATTTTGTATATATTCTTTATCTCAAACTAATAACATTTATATCAATAATTGATTCAGCAGCCAAATTGTGGTAAAATCCATCAATTTGTTCATTAAAATTTAGTTGATAAATACAACGTTTGTGTCAACAGCACATGACATTTGTGTCACTACATTCATGTATCATTTTTAAACGTTATTTGAAAATGATTCGAAATGCATCGAAACACAAGTAACAATAGATTTCAAGAAACGTGGTTTTCGTATAATAATGTTTCAATCAAAAACATTAATTTCAATTTGAAACAAGCATTTAACATCCGTTAGTATGTTCGCTAATAATGTAAAGCTTTATCATGCACGTACCGCTCAGAGCTTACAAATTAATAACGTTTCTGATAACCACGTTTTCATATTTAAAACCATTTTTGGTAAAAAATTACAAAGGGTGGTTTTTGTACTTGTATGTTTTTTTTCTGGTTGTACACAGTTATTCCACAAGAGCATTTCACAAGAGTACACACAATATTTCTATCACCTGAGCGAGGCGCATGTTCTATGTATGCTGGACACACCTGGCTTTTATTTTCATCCTCAATCGCATAATAAATCTTTTACCGTATCCACGTTTTTCTCCTCGGCCGTTCCATACATCTTAATTTAATATGTAACCCTATATAAATTACAAAGGAATAACAAAAAGTTTATAAATTGAATTAACTTTTAAAATGTTTTGTTTAATTTATCTGTACATTGAAATAAACGAGTTGTTCTACGAAGTAAATATCAAATTATTAATTAATATTATTACAATATACGGCGGTCGGAACTTGATAAAACTTATCAGAGAAAGTTTTCATCGTGTTCAGTTAAAACAATATGTAATGATAGAAATAATATTATGTTTGAAATGCTTTAAAAAATACTATTTATGGTGACGATAAAACTAACATTGTTTGATTCAAAACACAATATAAAAAAGATAAGTCTAAGTTTTCGAATAGATAGCTAAGAGATATTAACGTTAGTGGGGTTCAATTCCCAGGAGGGTTAAAAAAAGTGGTTTCTGCATTAATATGTATTTTATTTACAATATTTTGAGGGTGTCCAAATACTTAAGAGTTATTTTATACATTTTTTGACATTTCAACATAGATGCAAAAAAATATGGAAGTCTGAGCTAACAATCGTTATAATCGCCCAGACATCCATATTCTTCTTCACCTACGTTGAGATGTAAAAAATGTTTTTATTTACATCACCGTAATAACGTTGGACCGATATCTGAAGCGTTATATGAATAACCCTGCATTTATATTATTAATAATTGACAGTTACCGGGAATCAAACCAGTTACCCTAATCTCGCACCTAAATCTTATTAATCCAATAATCTGTGAATTATTATTTGATAATATGAATAAAAATCACTGAGTTTATTTTTTAATGACCAGTAGAATTACTCTTGAAAGGTAAAAATCAGAAAATAAATCATACTAAAACAGCTTCTTTAAAATGCAAGACCTTTTTAGTGGAAAAGACTTCAACCTTGAGATTGAATCACAGGTTTACCCGCGCATAAAAGTTGTATGATGCTGTATCTTTTCAATGCTTCTCTTTGGCGTTGGAAGCTGCACTCTCATACAAGCGACCACAAAGAAGATTGAAGCCTTCAAGTTGCTGTGCTACATACAAGACTGCTTAAAATATCATAAGATGAGACAGATGTTTGACGGTGTATAGGAAAAGGGAACGAAGTTTGAAATATGAAAATTTAACACTTAAGAGAACAGATGTTTACAATAATTGTGTTTGTATTCACCTGCTGATGAAGACATTCATAACTACTGAAACAAGTCGCGTTTATACGAGTATTATTAAATAAATAAATGGTTATTTATAAAAAAAAAATAAAATTTAACACTTAATGAGTTGTATTTCATTATACACGAATAGATTCGAAAACTTACACATGTTTTCATCTACACGTGAAAATTAAAACAATTTTAATTTTCACAGGTTGTGTATAATAAAATAAAACTCATTAAGTGATTTTTTACTAGCGTTTAATTAAAACAAATCGACATGTCATTCCAAAAAGTAAATGACGAATCAATAAACAATAAAAATTGGTTAGCTAACAGTTTTTTTTTGTTTTTAAATTTTTAAATGATCATATTATTCTACAAAGTTAATAACAATAAATATGATGTTATTAATACCATACATATGCCTTCATTAAGCGATCACTTCATACACGTGTATAACGTTCACCATTCTCCCCGTGAATTTCAATATTGCAAAATTTTTAGAACATGTATTTACGCAATGGTCTTGGATCCCTTCCACATACGAGTGGCAATTCAATAGATTCGGAAATGTGCCTGATTGTGCGTTTGTAAAGTAAAAATATATAGTAAGAGGTTGAGACTATTATATTATTGATATATCATACATAGGGTGAATAATCTAGTTTCTATACAAATATTATTATTATTATTATTATTATTTTTTTTTTTTTTTAACTCTTTATTCCAGCTTGACTAAGTGGTGGGTGCAATACTTAGTCAGCCATATATGTTTTACAACATTTTATTTAAACAATGAAATTAGAAATAAGAAGGAAATAAGAAATTGAAAGAAATAATAAAAAATAAAAATAAAAATAAAAAATAATAATAAATTTGGAGAGATGTAGACGAAAATTAGCTCGCTGGCAAACGCAGCACTGCGCTCCAGTGCCGCCACATGTCCAGCCCCCATCTGTGCTCCACAAGCCGCTTTATAATGAGGTTGGAGCTCTTCATCAGCCTCTCCCGGAAGCCTGCCACTCGGTGCCTTAACAGGCCATCCCAATGTGGTAGGCGTGCTGTGGCAAACATACCACTCGCGCTGCAGTGTCGGGGTTACTTCATTAAAGCTCTGTAGCCGTTATTGTAGCATATTTTCATGCTCTTTAAGCTTCGTTGTGTAACCTTACACCATAGTTCGCTGCCGTATTGCTGCGTACACAACACTTGGAACAGTCTATTTTTTACCTGCGCGGAGCAGTGGGCAAAGCGGCGTGTCAGCATATTGGACTGCACGCAATGAGCACGATACTGGCGCTTGATGTCCTCATCATCCGCACAGTTCTCCTGTAGGATATGTCCCAAATACTTGAAGCTACTTACCCGCTTAACTTTTTGTCCATTTATAGTTATGGGCGGTACCTTTAATGAGTAATTTTTGGGTTTAAATACCACAAGCTCACATTTTTTGGCGTTGTACTCTAGGCCGTTTTCTGTGGCATAACATTCACAAATGGCAATAAGTTTACGTAGGCCAGCTATCGATGGTGCCATCAGGACCATATCATCGGCGTATGAGATGGCATTCACTCTCCCTCCTCCTATGGAGCATCCCGCATTTACTTGGTTTAACCTATCATGTAATGCATCCACGTAAAGGTTAAATAGGCTAGGAGATGTGATTCCACCTTGTTTGAGTCCTCGCTGAGCTTTAAACGGAGTTGAGGTTTCGGTCCCCCATTTTACTCTATAAATGAGATTTTCGTTCCAGTTTTTTAACATGCATTTCGTCGTAGGACATTCAATTGATTTTTGTATTTTTTCTTCCAAAATGTGATGTACTACTGTATCATATGCTTTCCTGAGATTCATAAAACAGGCATATACTGGCGTATTTCGGCGCACATATATATTTATAGTATTTTTAACAGCGAAGACAGCTGTGTCCGTTCCCGATCCTTTTTTAAAACCAAATTGGTTGTCGGTCGTTTTTAGGTTTTCAACAGCTTTCTCCATCATTATGTTTTCTATGGTTTTTGCCGCCAAGGTGGAAATCGCTATTGGCCTGTAATTTTCTTTTTCTGTTAAATTTCCCATAGGATTTTTTGCAATAGGTATAATTATTGACGTACACAGAGACTCAGGTATGAACGAGTGCTGGAACATTGCTGTGAAAGCTAGCGCCCACAGTACGTGTATTCTCGCGCTAGCATATCTAAGGTACTCAGCACAAATTTCGTCTCCTCCGGCGGCTTTATTACATTTCAGTGACCTAATGGCAGTCTGGATTTCCTTCACTTGTATAATGCAGGGACTCAGTGGATGCATATTGTTAGCATTATTATTGTAAATATTACAATTTTCCGCACTTCCTGTTTTCTCATACATTGAACTGAAGTGGGCTTTCCATAGTTCGCTGATTTTTCCGTCACCCGTTATGTTATCAATTTCTGTAGGTCTTGTAGCTTTGGACGATCTCATTTTATTTGTTTGTTTCCAGAACATTTTGAAATCAGCAGTAAGCATATTCTTTGCCAATATATCGGCTTGTATCTGTTTTTTATTTTTCACCACCGTGCGTAGATTTGTTTTGAAAATACTTCGCGTTTCCGCTCTCCTCTGGGCAACTGGTCCTGTAGACGGTTTTCCCTCTATGAGCCACGCTTTGAAGGCATTTCGTGCATTAATATGGCTTTGTTTTACTTGCTCATTCCATCCTGGAATGTTTCCTGAATTTTGTTTTCCGCTTTTGGGCCCCCCTGCATTCACTTTAAATGCAAGTTGTGCGGCATTTCGCATAGCTTTTATCGTACTTTCGTAAAATTCTTTAATAATGAATTTATGATGTGGGTTTATACACTGTTCACATGTTAAAGCTTCGTAAGGAATTATTATTTTCTTAAAGAGCGACTCTGTCTTATCGTGGTATTTCTTCAGTTGTATTTGACTGTATTTGTTCCAATTAATTTTTTCCTCATTTATTTGAGTATTACTTTTAGATGTATATTTACACTTCATCTCCACTTGTATGTGTAGTGGAAAATGGTCGGACATCTGTTGGTTGTCGTCAATATGGATATTTGTGATCCGCTGTTCGAGCGTACTGGATATTATACAATGGTCCAACCAAGAGGTAGTATTATGCGCCTCACTGAAGAACGTAAAGGAGCTGATGTCGAGTTTTTTCACGTCATAGATACTATACTCGTTTTCCTGAGAAAAGGCATCTAATTCCTCCATGAATCTACTGTGTATGGGCGCATTGAAATCTCCCATACAAATTAACTCATTCACTTGAGTTTCATCTACGATAGCTGTAACTCGGCTCAAGATGTCCACAAAGACAGGCAGGTTTTCGTTGCAACATACTGGCATATAAACATTTTCCAATAGAGTGACTCCGTGGCTATGTTGTATGGTTATTGCCGCCATCCGATCGTCACCACATTCGATAATAGTTACATTAGCAATTTGCTTCCTTACCAGTATGGCTACGCCTCCGTGTGGTCTTCCCTGAATTATTTCCTCGGAAGAGTTCATTGCTGATGTTCCAGTGGCCAGAAACTCCTCGTGGATACTATTCAGGAAGTTTAAGTCGTCCTTCATCAACCAGGTTTCTTGTAGGAGAAGAATGTCAAAATTGTTGCAAATTTCGTGTATACCCGGTGCTATGCGATATACTGATTTACAGTTGTAGGAACATATTCTAATGGAATTGTTCATGATGAAATATTAGTTTTTTTTTCGCTATAAAAAAATCGTCGTACAAAAGAGTACTGTGGCCAATTATCTCCGTTTAGTGTGGTACTATACATGGATTCAGGAACTCCTATTTTAAAAGTCTTATAATCACCCGATTTTGTTTGTAACTCCTCACATTTACGAACGTCCACATCTTTTGTTTTCAGAAAGTCAATGATCATCTCACAATTCGTTTCTAGACTTAATCTCGATACCACTAAATATTTAACATTTTCTATTGCCTTAAGCCCAGACGAGACATTACTGCCTCGTATGGCGTTTTTATTTTTGAATTTTGGGCGTTTATTATCGTTATTATTGGAGTTATTTTTACTCTTTGCATTTTTAACGATTGTCCACTGGCTAGAAGATTCAGTAATATTATTTACATTTTGAGTTTTGTTTTTAGTGACATCTGTCAATTCATTTCCAACTATTTCGCTATAGAGCGTTGGTGGCTTTGGGTCGCTGTTCACAGATGGCGTTATCTCTTCGTTTGGTATGAATTTTTCATGCTGTCTCCTACCTACATTATGGTGGTCGTTTACGTTATGTTGACGTTTAATTTCTGCTACTTCACATTTCAGAGATTGGATCGATTCCGAATTCTTTGGCGTTTCAATGGATTTCGTTATGGCGTTCTTATGGATTTCGTTCTTAAGATATGTTAACTCTCTAAGTAGAGAACTCACATCGATATAGTCAAACGTGATGGGAGGCAGTCTATTGATGTTTAGCACAGCGAATTTGGGCAGAGTATCTGGGTCTGTCTCTCTCAGAATTTTAATAATATCGTTGATATTACGTTTCTTCTTACCTTCGCCCACTCTTCTGGTTTGTGCAGCAGGCACGTAGGTTATTAAGATTGCCTTTGCGGCATCTATTTCGTCTTCCTTGAAGAATTCACAAAGTTGGCACAAACTGACTTCATCCATAACATCCATTTTCTGCTGGATAAAGGCCAACACCTCGTTCACCACAATTCCACAAGAACATCGCGACGTCTTGTCGTTCATTTTAATGTAATTGTTTTTGTTTTTACTCGTAAAAATAACTTTTATTTATTGATTTCGCGGGACGATAAAATAATACGTGTTGTGTATTTATTAATTATGTAATTATTAATTTCCAGCTGTTACTTTGTGGTAATAATTTATAATTTTGAATTTACGTTTTATATGGTAAATACCACTATTTATTAAAATCAATTGTGACACGTGTTTTGATGCATTTCGCATGATACAATAAATTTTAAGAAATAGTGGTATTCACCAAGTAAAACATAAATAACTGCCTTCGTGGTGTGATGGTTAACGTGTTTATCTCTCGTGCTGGAGACTTGGGTTAGATTCTGAGGGCGAAAATAAATATAAGTGATTTAATAGATTTATATTATCCACTGACACATCGTGATGGAATTGCATTTTAATATATTATTAGATTAAAACCAATATTTTAAAAAAAATATTGGTTTTAATCTAATAATATATAAGTGATTTAACAATATTAAAAGTATTTTATATTAACTAGGACTGGTCTCTGGAACGCAGGAGTGATCACCTTACTTTAATGTAAGTAACGATCAAGATAACACTGGTACCATTGGTGTAGATAAAGGTTTGAAAAAAATAAAATTAATCATAAAATGTCAAAAAATATATTAACAAGGATATAAAACTAACATTGAAGGTTCTTGTTAGTACTTGTAAGTTAAAATTCTCGTGGGAGTGGAGGTAAACGAGCCAGGTGCAAAAATATTTGCTGTTCCTTTTGTTTTTTTACCGAGAATAATTAATTAATATATTCGAAACAGGAAACGTGTTGTTTTATTCTTAAATTCAAGAACTCAAGGTGAAAATATTCAAAAGCTTAGTCAATGCCTTAATTACCATTCCAGAGAAAATACCAAAAATATAGTCCTTGAAATCAAATTTGTAGGAAATAATATTATTTTCTCTTGTCAAAATAAATGATTATCTTAACGTAATACACGAAAATAATACTATCTGTTTATGAAATTCAAGATTCGGCTTAATAATAAGGGTCCTTTGGTAAAAACAAGGCTTAAGGCCATTATAAACAAATAACCATTTAATCAAATTAATTCAGAAAATGATCCTGAAATATTGCCTTAATTCTGTTTTATATTTTACCATACAAAGATGAATTATTATAGTTATATTCATTATTTTATGTGAAATATCTTCATTTGAAATAAAATAATAATATGGTCTTTTCATAAATCCGGAAAGATGTTTTAAATTAAATAAATATTTCATAATTTAAAAAAAAAAATGTAATAAAATAATAATAAAAAAGAAACAGCTTCATCCTTCAAAGTCTCAAGGATGCAACTCTAAAATTTAGACTTTGCTTCACATACAGTGTATGAAAATGTTGCGGAATGCATTGGGACACGTGTCACAATAGGCTTGCAATAAGAAAAAGTGGTATTTACCAAGTGAAATTCAAATAAAAAAAAAGAAATTTTTGTCTGGTTAGTTACGTTACCCTCATTATGCTAACAGTCAATTTAAGACGACACCAATTCGATACAATATCCTATACACCATTCAGAGAAAATGTGGGTCAAAAGAAAAAAAATGTTATAGTAATAGAAGAAAATATTCAGGAAGGATATTTTATTATCCATTTTATTTCAATTTACGGTTGAATAGAATTGGTGGAATAAATTTGGAAATAAAAATTATTCGAGATCATAAAAAAGCAATTGGGGATACAGTACTCGAATGTATCTCGATCCAGCTTTGTGAAAGTCCCGCCTGAGAGAACTTTTCGCTAGATGCTTTTCATATTTTTATCTCATTTATATTCAGAGAACAAAGAGAAAATGTTAATTTTTCGGAAAAGCCGACTCAGTGATATTCATCATCTTTGCCATCTATCTTTGGCTAGTCAAATAAAAAAATACATCTCAGATATGATATATTTATTTTGGACTTACAAAGTCGACGTTTTGCATACAAATATATTTGTTCAGTTTAAATATTTTTTAAGAAAAATTATTTGAAAATATTTTTTTCGTGATATTATAAACTTTTTAAAAATATTTACTTTCTAGCAGAGGTAGACAGAGATATATAACGCTACACCAATCTGTCTTTGCAAACATTTATCGTTTCTTCATTCCGTTAGTTTCCTGTTATCTTCCTATGCTTTTATTTTCAAACACATTTACCTAATATATTTATTGTACTATTCTTTCCTCACTCATTCATTTCACGTCCAAACCTTTCATAGTATTAACGATAATGTTTATCTCAGCCTTGAATTCTTTTCTTATTTCACCATTCTAATATCTATCATAGATCGTTTCGAAAAACAGTCGTCTTTTACATCACATTTTGACTACCTTATGACTAATTTCATCATTTTTTTGGGAACTTAATGCTTCACTTTCCACATAACGGTTGGAATCAGGATTCCGTGCACTGTAAGTTAAGCTTCCATTTTTCTATAACTAAGATCAGTATTCATTCGCTGTGTTTCTAGCATTCTCCATTGTTAGTATTTATTAATCTATCCATCCCTTATTTTTTAACTTTAGTAAATTGTTTGATTGATGGTAATCTCGAAATATTTTTAAATTACTATATACCGCAACTAGAAATGTTGTACGTAGAATTTTTTAATGAATCAAATAGAGAATAAACACATTTTTATATACGTGCCTTGCATTATGTTACATTGAAATCGAAGCTCACAAAAACCTCATAGCAGAACTCAAAAAAGAAATTATCGGTATAAACCCTCATCAATGAAATCAAAGTAGAGTTGGCGAAACTATTTCTCAGAAATGGGGCTATGTTATGGTGGAATGGCGTACCATGGCAGTTCATGACAAATAATTAAAATTTACATTAATTAAACTGTTGTGTTGCGTCTTTTTCAAAAATGCGTTTACTTGATTTTAGGAACACTTTGTCGAAAGTTGACGTAATTTTCAATATCAATATTTATGAAGACTTTTTTAATTAATGTTTCAAAGTTACGGATATTTTAGTTGGGGTAAAATTAATTAAATTCTCGGCAAGTGGAATGCAGGGGAATAAAAACAGACTAACAAAATTATTACACGAACTTTAAAGCGGATGAAATTTACCAACAAGCAGACAGCTCCTTGTACGTGACACAAGAAGACTAAGGGTAGTTTTTCGTTAAATTTATCTGAAGGGTTTTTTCAGGTCTTTTTTTGTTGTAAATTAAAACTTTGAAAAAAAAACAAGGAAATTCCAAAATTTAAAGAAGCTAACAGGAACTCATTATAAAATGAGATTTTTATGTATTTTATTAATTGGATGAACCTTTCAGCAACAAAAAAATATGTTTTAAGAAAAAAAGACATTCTACCCTCCCGGAAAATTCCCCTGCGGGAAAACGGCTTGATGGTGAGTAAGTAGATTAGTTGATATACCACTCTTAGAAATAAAATGAATATTAGCATTTAAAAAAAATTCTAGCAATAAGTATTTTCATACATATATACTCGTACAATATTACCTAGTTCATTCTGGTACCAGTCCAGTAAAAATCACAAATTTTAATTTTGATCTACCTGGAAATTAAGCTAGCTGGTATCTTAGTATTTATAAGCGAAGAAAAATTTGGAAGTTTGGGTTTACGACTTGCCAAAAGCTAGTTTTCGTGATTACTTTTTATATGAGTAAAATTCACCATTCTACCAATAATTAACAACTGCACTGCTCGAAATTTCGGAAGAAAAATTTATGCTTCACTTGAAAACCTATGTATGTGCCTTCTACTTCTTCGGGAATATATATTATTGAAATTATAAAGATTAAAGCGTAAATGCCTAGATTTCCGTTATATTCATGAATATTAAGATTTAAATAAAAAGTCTCGATTTAATAAAAAAGTCCATAGTTGATCAAAACCCATAATTTGTGAAATAAAATTTGGACATACCTACAGAAAATATTGTGAAATTTTTCTAAGTATGAGATTCATGCATCAAATGCAAATATTTTATCTCTGATACTACTTAAATTTAAACATCAAAAAAAGATTTTTGATTAACACAAGTTGCTTGGAAAGCTTAGATAATTGTTTAAAAGTAAAAGAGCTACCCTTTTTTTCTGAGAGCTAAAAACGAAAGAGATAAAGTTTGTTTTCTAGATAAATCTACGATGTATATTCCCACCCACATGTCGGGTTTGTTTTTGCTGAACTCTATTTAACTTGGATCCTGTTGTTTGATTGATGGTGGAAGATCAAAAGAAATTTTTGCCTTAAACTAGATTCGTACATAAATAAAGTTATCGTGGTGGTAATTTTAGCCTTGGGTATAATAAGCCTTTTAACCGCAAAATAGTGTAATAAATTGAAACTTGAGAGGTTTTATCTAAAATTATTTTACATTTGTGTTTAATTTGTACATAAGTAAATGGAAAAAATATTTTACATTATTGTTTTAAAGTTTTAAGTTATATGAACGAAATTTTGTATGTAAATATATAAATAAAAAAATAAATAAAAAAATGTATATATATATATATAAATATATATATTTATATATATTTATATATATATATATATATATATATATATATATATATATATATATATATATATATATATATATATATAAATATATTTATATATATATATATACATATATATATATATATATATATATATATATATATATATATATATATATATATATATATATATATATATATATATATATATATATATATATATATATATATATATATATATATATATATATATATATATATATATATATATATATATATATATATATATATATATATATTATATATATATATATATATATATATATATATATATATACGTATATATATATTTATATATATATATATATATATATATATATATATATATATTTATATATATATATATATATATATATATATATATATATATATATATATATATATATATATATATATATATATATATATATATATATATATATATATATATATATATATATATATATATATATATATATATATATATATATATATATATATATATATATTATTATATATATATATATACATATAAATATATATATATATATATATATATATATATATATATATATATATATATATATATATATATATATATATATATATATATATATATATATATATATATATATATATATATATAAATATACGACGGATGTTTTCATCTTCTGGTACAAATTAAACAAAATATAAGTGGTATATTCAAGTGTACAAAAAAAATATAATTTCAAAATGGTTACAAACACCAAAACGGTATTAATAAATTTGGTCTCATTATTTCATCATAACCACTTTATCAAATTTGTAAGACTTTAGCCCGTTCAGGGAAATTTCACGTAAAACTGTCTCAAAAGTCAATTTAAGCTCAGCGGTAGAAATTTAACGAAATAGTCGATTTAATAACTACCACTTAAAAGTTTGCCCTGTTTAATACGAGTTTTGAATGAGATATTACAGCTTCACGTACATTTGTAATGAATTCTCAACCAAGACAAATACGAGTTGCTAGCTTTCAGTAAATTATTCTCAGACTTAATGAGCTAATTTGAATTACCTCCTTGACATTTTATATCTTCCTTTAACTGGAAAAAAGGAAACATCTATGAATTGTCCATTTGAAATTGATTATTTATGTACCAATTAAAGTATAAGAATTTTTTTATACAAAAACTGACTCTACAAAAAATATATTATTTTTTTTATACAATTTTTTTTAAATATTTTTTTTTTTTGGAAATAAATGTTGGTGTGTAATATTACATCGAAAAATTGTCAATTCAGTGCTGATTTAAAAATGAACTTTATTGAAAAAAATACAAGTTGTTAATAAAGCCTTTTTTAAAAAAAGATTTTTTTAAACCTAAAAATTAAGATAAATAAATTAAATAATATCTAAATAGAGTTATAAATAATTTCAAATGAGTAGAAAATGCTTCAGAATAATGCTTAATTTTTCGCAAACGGTCTATGTACCGAATAACCACTTATGTATTCTGTTTGTCTAAATTGAGTTATATTTCTTGTTATAATAGCCAAAATCCCACATATGTTTACTTTAACATTTTCTCAAATAAATAAATTATTTTTATAAATTGTTTGAATAATTCTTGAAATAAACGTTCTAAAGTCATTTATAACAAAAGTTTTTCAATGTAATAAATTTTTCAAGCTAAATGACATCAATGATATATTTTTTAAATACATATACTGGAAATATTTAAATGTACTGAAATTTAAGGACTATTTCAGATTATATTGCCACGAGAAAATTAAATATTCAACATGAAATTTCGATCTTCTATGTAAGCGATTCATTCAACTATAGATCAACTTTTGTTACATAAATGAATTTGAAATATTTGTGCTCCCACTGTTAAATAACTTTCGTCAACAAACTCATTTAATTTTTACGTTTATGTTGTTTACGCCCTGATTTCTAAAGATCCTTCATTTAATAAGCTTTTTGTTTTAAACATACGTTTCAATATGGATCAAAGTTGTACTCAGTTCTACTTTGTATATTCCTTGTAAATAAATCAAGAAGACTCTAGGAAAATATAAACGAGAAAATTCATTCAATATTTGAATGTATATGATATATTATTTCAATTTCAATTTAGATACACAAAATTTAATTGAAATAAAAATACTTGTGAGGTAGTTAGATCCATTACATTATTTTTTTTAACTATTATTAGAGAAGTGTGGATAACTTTTAAAGTCACTGAAAAAAAACGTTAAAATATCAATTGTTTAACCAAAAAGAATACAAAATTATGCTCACTTAATAATTTAAACGTCAATTTTTTGAAATAACCAAAACTCAAAATTAATAGATTGGTTTTATAAAATTTTTAAAAATGTTAAAATCACCATTAATCCAAAAATACCGTTTATGTAATTTCACACGAAAACGGCGCTTTGTTAGTTAAAAATAAATAATAATTAAAATAGCTTATAAGACTAGCTTATATGGAACAGTAAATTTTGTATTCAAATAAAATAAAAAATAAAATTAATCACGCGCATATTCAAAAACATAAATTTTATTTACGTAAATAAAGTAATTTTTTTTTACCCAAGGGTCTTATTTCAAAAATTTTTACTTTTAAAAGCGTTTTTGATTTTTAATTTTTGTTACCTATCAATTTAATCTATTTCATCGTTGTACTAAGAGAAATTATTTTAAAATACCGTTTTATTCCGCACAAAAGGAGATTTTCAATGATGCACGAGCATTCTCGAACTTTCCACGAATAATAGAGCTGTATGTTTTATGTGTATGTTACATTTCTCCTATTGATAGGTTCTTTCATGATTCTTTCATTTCGATTACATTTATGATACTCTCTGAATCGAAAATGGCAACGTATTCATTCAGTCCAGCATTTAGAATGATTAAACGAGATCATAACTCCCAAGAAAATAATGAAAAAAATATGAAATTAATAAATAATTTGAAACATTTTGAGTGTGTCCAAATACTTGTTCACAAAATCTGGATTATCTCCGATTACAGGAGTTATTTTCATATTATTTTTTCAAGAATTTGAGTAGTGTGGTTGTCAATAACGGGTAGAATTAGTGAATGTTACACGTGTGTAAAGTGATCACTGAAACCAGCCTATGACACCAGCCTATGACGGTCGTCAGCCTCGTAAATGCCCAGACTTCCATATTCTTCTTCATCTTTGATGAGATATCAAAAATAATACGAAAATAATTTGAACGTGAGGCATGTTTAACTTCCAATGAAACCGTAATATAGTAGGTGTAATCATACATTTATTCTGACTAACACTCGGAAATTGTAAAGTTAAATGTCGGAAAATTGGTGGATATGTATGGGGAGATGAATGAATCTGGAAGAAATGAAGCTACATAAGGACCGTCAGTCACATTGCTTTGAAAATGCCATAACTGACGAAAAAATTGTCACAATATTAATTATTTTGTGTTTTTTAATAAAAACAACTTAAAAGACTCAAAAAATCTGTGTTTGATTTAAAAAAATTATACATAAGCGAAGAATGTTTGTAACAACAGAGGTGTGGCAGTATATTCTCTCTCCCTACCCCTGCGAAAAGAGGCGCGATGGTAAGTTAAATGTCAATATGTGTTTAATACCAATACACAACTAAGTAGATGCTTGATTTATTTTCATTACTTTGAACATGATTCTTACCTTCTTTTTTTTGCCTATTTACTGTACTTTTTATTGCTTTTAAATTACATTTTACTCTTTGTTTTCTTGTTTGTTACTTTTTAATATGTTTTTCAATTTTGTTAATCTAAATCCCATGTCCTAAAATGTGTAATGGAAATTACTCTCTGGGAATATTACATATCGTAGTCGTACAGGAAAAAGTGACCAACTAACAAAACGTTGAATGTTCAGGGGGACCATTTAAGTCACTTTTTTTTCGCTTGGCAAGAAAATAAACATCAATCCAGATATTAATTTTTAACAGGTCCAAATATTTTACTTTCAAGTTTAATTCAAGTAGAATATTAAGCTAGCAATATATCAAATGGTAAAAAACTCATAAATTTTATTTGTAAAAAGATATTTTGTAAAAATGCACATGATCACTTTCTTCTGTATAACTACGACGTGTGACATTAGTTTGTAATATGTTAATTTTCTTTTCTTTCTGGTTCTACCTTTTTTACCTAATATCTTGTTAACTCTAACTTGAACTGAATTGAAAAGATACACCTTTTAGGGTTAAAATAAAATTAATATTTTCACTGTAGAAACATCCTACATTGTGAAAGTAACAAAAGGCTGTGAATCACTGTAATAATTTTCTTACGAATGAGCGAGCTAATAATGGCAGTATTAAGAAAAGGATTGAAGAAGCTTTTGTTTCTTTTCCACAAAACATTTCAAACTCCAAGGCTGGGTGTCAAAAACATTCGTGGAAAACTTTCATGGTACTCAGTGTACTGTCAAGTCATGAAATTGACACAGACACTGTTTCATGAGTCGTTCTTCTTATTTTTATAAACGTGATGATGACGAAACAAAATTAAATTAATTATTACAATTAAGGTCATTTTCAAAAATCGTAAAAAAGGCAAAATAAACCTTTAAAATAATAACGATTGAAAGTTTTGTTAAATCATAAGTCCAATCACTGATTCAAAAAAATAAAATGCTAACTTTACTTTTAAATTATAAAGTAAAAATATTTGTTTGTGAATTTCTAAAAAAATCAATAAACGTATCGTACATGTTTTTGAAACGCGGAATATATAATAACCATCCGAAATATGTCTTATATATATATATATATATATATATATATATATATATATATATATATATATATATATATATATATATATATATATATATATATATATATATATATAAATATATATATATATTTATATATATATATATAAATATATATATATATATATATATATATATATATATATATATATATATATATATATATATATATATATAAATATATATATATATATATATATATATATATAATATATATATATATATATATATATATATATATATATATATATATATATATATATATATATATATATATATATAAATATATATATATATATATATATATAATATATATATATATATATATATATATATATATATATATATATATATATATATATATATATATATATATATATATATATATATATATATATATATATATATATATATATATATATATATATATATATGTATTTATATACATATATATAAAACATATATAAAATACATATATATTCACTCAAAGATTCGACAAAAATGGCAATGTTCGAATCATTGAACGATCTATTTAATTTGTATGTGGAAAAGATGATATCCGTCAAGTAGCTACTGTCAGTGTAGACACACATTGCTCACTCCTTTCAACAATGTCTTTTGTTTTTGCATTTTGAAGAAAAGGTGTTGTTTAATTATTTTTTTTAAATAAACTAAATATTTTTCAAATGGATAAAAATCCTTCAAGTTTTAGCTAAAAAGATATGTTGCATAGTAAAAAGTTCAATAAGTGGTTTGATATTTATTTTTGATACATTTTATTATATTCTTAATCCTTAAAAACGATCTTCTAAAAAATCACGTTATTTTATATATGACGTTGTTGAACGGCGTGAGCGATATGTGTGACCGTTTTATCGATATTTTTGTATACTGCAGCTACTATTTCACAAGTATCAAATATGATTAATATATTATTAGATTAAAACCAATAGTTTTAGCTTTTCCACTTTTTTTATTTGACCAGCGACCGGGTTTCGTCGTTACCGACATCATCAGACTGGATCACCAGTCTGATGATGTCGGTAACGACGAAACCCGGTCGCTGGTCAAACAAAAATAAAGTGGTAAAGCTAAAAATATTGGTTTTAATCTAATAATATATTAAAAATGCAATTCCATCACGAAGTGACAGTGGATAATATAAATCTATTCAAATATGATTGACTGACTCGCAAAAATTATAACATATTCCAATAGGGTGATTGATTTTGCGCCACCCTGTATATACAATGTGGAATCGTGGTTTTAATCAAATACAGAAAAGTTGAATATTGAATATCGCTGTATTATGATGAGGATTCGCATGATGAGCGATTAATTTTATTACTTTCATGTTGAATTGTTATTTATTTTCTTTGCTTTTCGTTTGTTGTTCTCAAGTTCTTAAACAATTGTTTCAAACATATAAGATCTGCGGATGCTCGATGAAAATTAATCTTGCGGCGTTAGAAGTAATTAATTATTCGATTGTTCACTTTCAGAATCAATTAAGTTTCTCGCGGTCGTAAATTTGTACACTTAGCCAAGAGTGTATTTCACATATAAGGTGGTGAAAATGCTTCCATTACACGCCACAACGTTCCAAACTTTATTCGTTAAACATAATAAATAAAATAATAATAAAACCCTTATCCGCATCCCAATGGTGCATAGGGCACTGCTTCATATAAACGCAGTGTTATCTTGATCGTTTACAAATGAAGGAAAGGTGATCAGCCCTCCGCTTCAGGTACCAGTCCAGGGTAATATTGAATAAATATTACAGTGAAAAAATCACTTATATTTATTTGACCCCCCCCCCTGGGAATCGAACCTGGGACCTCCATAATGGTAGCCGATCATGCTGACCATTACACTACGGAGGCGGACAGATACTGAAATATACATTTTATAAATCTTTTGTAAGTAATATTGGAAGAAAACTGAATTCGCAATGAAAAACTTTGTATTTCAACACAAATACTGAGAATAAAAAAATAATAAAATACTTGCGAAACCTAGATTTGTGAGCCATTATTTGGAAACACTAAAAATTTTGTAAATAAAATAACTGGTGAATGTATAAAAACAAAAGAAAACCTGGGTTTAAAATCCGGGTTCGGATCTTGCACTCAAACAAAAACTCTCTGCTAAATAATAGCTTTCTAATCTAATCATAGATGGCTATTGTCAACTCAATCATGGAATGTGATGAGAGTGATCATATTTGTATGACATCCAAAATTTGAGTGTGGTAATAAATCATGGATAGAATGATAAATGTTACACTTGTGTCAAGTGATCACTTAACCAGCCTATGACAGGTCGTAAGCCCTGTAAATATTCAGACATCCATATTCTTCTACATTGAGATGTCTAAAAACTGTAATTTTCAATTTCGATAAGGCATGTCGCGGACTCTTGAGTCAGAGTTTCTGAGTTTGTGCCTACTCTACCACAATTTTATACCTATTTTAAAGGGGTGTGTCGCTTAGACTCAAAAAAACAGTATAAAGTATTTTTGTAAATTATAAAAAAGTTAATATTTCTCTGTTCAAAAAATGAACTTACTTTGGTAGAAGTTGGTATAGAAGCTCTTCGCATTTTCTCTTCTCTTCCAGATAGTCAGATGTCCTTTCTTCAACTAAGGTCTCCAGATTATTGGCATACTGCTCCATTCGGGATAAAAGCTCATCGAGGATCGACGAGGATTCGTAGTCCCTGTGGAAAATAAAAGTATTTGATTAAAATATTTCTGACTGCAGTAAGAAGTTAGTTGAAAAATAGTAAAACTAGTGAAGTATCAGAATCATTTGATTATTTCGTCCACTTTTATCAATCATTACAAAAATGATCAATAAACCTTTGGAGATTTTGTATTATATCTAATTCGTACAGATTTGTTGTCTTAAAATAAATTTGCAACGGTGCGGTGGTTGAAAAGTAGAAATATAAAAACTTATTTTAGGGTAAAAGAAAAATTGATTCTTTAGTGGTATTGCAAAAAATAAACAATGAATGATAAGGAGAGTATTGAAAAAACAATGTTACTATTTGTAACCGTGATTCTCCACATTCACATTTACATAAAATTGAACGATGGTCTTTAAGCAGACTAACAACGCTTGTGATTTTCATTTTTTTTTATCATACTAATAATTCTAAAAATCTCGGTAAGCGGTCACATAAGAGTAGTTATTAAACTAACATTTTGTTTAAATGACTGATTTCAAAGTCGATACTGAAAAAATAAAAATGTAATGACAATTAACTGGCTGTATACAATGGAATCCTGGTTCCAACCCAAAAATATTTGAAAGTGAAGAAGAAGTTAGCAAAAAGAGGAATAAAGTATTCTGAATGCAGTTGAAATGCGTTCTCTTAGACAAACGTGTATACTAAACGTTGTATAACAGATGTTTGAATAGTTATATAAGGAAAGAATGCAAGATAGAGATAAGGATTATCAATAAAATTAAGAAAGGTGTGTTGAGATGGTTTAGGCATGTGTATAGAATGAATTAAGAAAGGAGTTAAAACAAATTTATGACAGGAATGTGATTGGTTATAGGAGTAGAGAAGACCGAGGAAAATTTGGCATAATCAAGTATTTCAAGTAATTGAAGGTGCAAGAGTCGGAATAATCGGCGTGTATGTACGCCGAGATGCATAAATATTTAAGAGGAAAATATTGTATGCAAAGACAGATTAGAGTGGCGTTCTATTCTTTCTCTTCTGTGATAGTTAGTTAGTTTTAGTTAGTTAGTTGATTACAATTGTAATTGTATTATTGTAAACCTATTATTATTATTTTTGGATTTTTACGGATATGTGGCAATGTTTTTAAATATTTATTTTTATGACGCAGAAACCACGTTGAAACACAAAAAGCGTATCTAATTAAACATGGATTGCTCTCCGGAGTGCTATTGGTCTCGACTAATTCAGGTGTTTTACAGGTGACCTTGAGTGCCTCCATACCTAAATTAATCTCCTCAAAGGGATGGTGTCTTCTACAGAAGCTGACTGCGAATTGTAGATAAAAATAAAATGGTTTATACATTAAAATGCTTAGCTCTTTAAAGGTGTTTATTTTTCATAATAGTTTAAACCTTAAAGTGGTTCATACTTCAACATTATTTAAACTTTAAAATGGTACATACTTTAAAATATAAGGACAGTTTTATTTTATACTTTATTAGATTCAAGTTTTATACTGATATTTTTTGGTGGAACTACATTTTTTTTAAAAATAAAATAACAACTATGTACTTACGTACTTTTATCCACATATGTTTTATTTATGTATGCGAGTAAAAAATAGTGGTTTTTTTGTGACCCTACATTAACATTAATTCAAAATTGATCCAGGTTTCTTCGTAACAGACATCATCACACTGCAGTGTGATCATGTCTGTTACCAGTGCACTGGTGAGAAGAGAGAAAATTTTATGTTTTTGTAGAGTGTCGTTAGTTGTACTTGCACCTTTTATTAGATTCATGTTTTGTATTGACATTCCTTGGTGGAACATGGTGGGCATTTTTTATTATCTAAAATACACTTCAATATAAATTGATATATCATTAGTAGGTGAATGATCCAGTGTCTGAAGTAATAGAAAATATCTAATTTTTCTATCGTACATAGTCTTCACAATTTTTGAATCCCTTTAGTACCATTTATGACGGAAAAAATATCCCTTGCAAAAAAACTTTTTTTTCTTCTATTAGGGTCCGCTTAGTGCTTAGTTTACTCCCTAAGCCCCTTCACTACCCTTAGGGGTAATATCATCCACTTTAAAAAACACTGACTAAGAGCATTCCGAGAACATCTTTTTTTGTACTTAAAAGGAAGAAAAAAAATGTAACAAGGATAAAATTGGGACATTCTTTGATTTTTAGATAGGATAAGATTCAAAATACAATTATTTGAGACTGATGATAGATATTAAAATTAGAGACACGTTTTAAAGATCATGTGTACAAAGTAGATTTGGGCAATCTAATCAAATAACGACTAATTAAATGCTATCGTAAGTCAATAAATTTAATCATTTAAATGTATTCGCGCCAATTAGTTTACAAAATCGTTTAGTATTGTATATTTCTTGCCAAGATGATCAGTTCTGCGCTACAGTTACCATTCCAGGGTAATATTAAAGAAATATTACAAACATTAAATTTATCAATTTCAAAAAATATTACTTATGATCATTTAGACCCCTCTGGGAATCGAATTTGAGACCTCAAACTCGGTAGCCAAACGTCTTCCTTCATATAATATTTCTTAAAGAGTACATTTTACTATACAACGTTAATATATTTTTGTAACTTGTATTTTGTATTCCGTTAATAAAGAAGAAGAAAAAGACTTTTTAGAAATTATTATATTATTTTTTGACATCTCATCAATAATGAAGAAGAATATGGAAGTCTGGACATTTACGGGGCTGACGACCGTCATAGGCTAGTTTAAGTGATCACTTTACACATGTTTAACATTACTATTCAACTATGACAATCACACGACTCAAATTCTTGGAAGTTTTATGTATAAAAAATTGGAGATAATCCTGATTTTGTGAACAAGTTTTTTTTTGACACACTCAAAATGTTTTAAGAAATTGTTTGATATGGTAAGTGAATGATTTACTCGTGAATTACTAATCAAAGATGCCTACATTCTAAATGGTGGTTATCAAGATATTCATACACTATAATCGAGTTATATTTTATTGAAATGAATATATTTACCACACCCTCCTAACTCGGAAAAGATCATCGCGAATTCACTTTTCACAAAAATATTTTTTCTTAAATTTACATAAGAATTACCTATTTCTATTCATATACGCTTTTCACGACGTCGAGAAATATTTTTTCTGTCTCTTTATATTTTATATTTCCATAAGACTATTTCTTTAAGCTGAACACAAAAAATATATCAATATATTTATTCCTCGTCCTGTCCACCCAAAAATGAATATGCACAAAAAAAAAATATGAAAAAAATTACGGCTGTCGTTAAAATAACACACGTACAGAGTAAAACAGTATAGATTGCTCTGAAAATATTTGAATTAAATGTTTTAATGACGTTTTATAAAAAATATTAATTAGTAACCATAACAGTTTAAAAACTTTATATTAACACACTAAATGGTTTCAATATACTTGACATCTCAACAAAGACGAAGAAGAAAACGGAAGTCTGGGCATTTACAGGACTAACGACCATCATAGGCGGGTTTAAATGATTTACTTAATTATCACTTTACACACGTGTAACAATCACCAATTCTACCCATGATTGACAACCACACTACTCAAATTCTTGAAATTTATTGATAAATTTATCAAACTCGAAACACAGTGTGAAAGAGTGTTTTTCTTTCATTATAATTTTATACAAAAATATTTTAAAATTTGCCCTCGGCACGGGAATACTCAGTGAGGTCACATTTTTGTTATTTATAATTATGTATATGATAAAATGAAATAAAATAAAAATATGTACTTTCAAAGAGTTTCTATATTTTTATTCCTCCGTTTTTGCGGGTGTGAAGTGCTTTTAAATCTCAAAGTACCAGGGGTCAAAAGAGCTCAGAGTACGAGTCTAAGTGGTAAGTAATTTATTTAAAATTTGAAAGAAATGCTTTCTGCTTTATATCCGACTGGCAAAGTAGATAAGTCAGGTATACTCATTAGCAGGAATGCATAGTATTCGTCAACTCTCTCGTATTTTATTATTGAAAAACATATTAAAGGTGTCTTAAACCAATGTGAGCCATGTATCGTTCCTCTTTATATGAAGGAAGATGGAAGTCTGAGCATTTCAAGGCTTAGGATCTGGCATTTGACTGGCTTAAGCGATCACTTAAACACTTGTGTAACGTTCACCATTCTGCACATAAATAAACATCCATATTGCATAGATTTTTCTAACAAATAGTTTTTATATTTAATTTGGTGTAATTATTTTTTTTAAACAATTTCTACACATTTCTAGTTAATACAATCTTATAATTTTAGTTGCGCTCAGCCTCTCCAAAAAAAAGATAGCTGTGTCGCTTGGGGGATATATATATATATATGTTTGAAAGTATGGCTGATTGTAGAAAAATGAAACACATACACTATATGAAAAATTTGCTTCCTACGTTTGATAGATATTTCATATTCAGTTGCAATACCTATAATATTGACGTATAATCTATACGGTGATTAATCCAGTGTCTGATATAATATATAATATAAATATTGAAAAACATGTTGCTTCTGTTTATTTTTTAAGGTCACGTTTTTGATGAGTCACAACTTAATTTTTTCTAAACCCAGGTAACATTTTATGCAATTTTTCAAATGTTTTCTTAAAACACCTTTTTTGTATAGCAAAAAAGTTTTTCTAGAAATAATTATACCTATGGTTTTGAAAAAAAAGAGTTTTTGAAAGGTAAGGAGTTAGCATATTTTTTTTTAATTGGGCGTAGAAAGACATGTTACCTCTTAGGCGGATGGCCGGTGAACGAGTTATATCTTTGCGAATATCCCCTTAAACATCATTGAACACATATATTAAATACTACAGAAAATTTTATGAAATTGAAAATTCAGATTGCAACATCCGAACGCTCCAGGACATATTTTCTTGTTGTAATGGTTTTCTTGTATTAATATTTCGGTATAAAATTCCATTTTCACAGTGTCAGTATTATCTTTGATGATCATAATGATGTTCGGCTGTATTTGAGCAAATAATAAATATGAGATGAGAAAAAATATTATGATTGAAAAAATGGATGATATGGTATATAAATGTACGTCGGCATATCGGTATTATACGTAATACGGTTGGATTAAAATGAACCGAGGGTATTAGGACTCATCCCTTTACGATGTGTCAGGAACATGCGTTTGACAGCGGTGTCAAGACTGGTGGAAAATTACACGAATATTTTGTTTACCCGAATAACAGAAACACCTGCTAACTTGAAATGTAATCGAAATGGCTTTCTTTATAGGAAAAATTATACAATATTCGAATCAATTTAACATTATTTATTTTTTAAATTTCTAAAACATCAAAGTAATTCGATATTCGTTTATTTTATTGTTTAAATATAGTTACGAAAAATATAACAATTTAATTAATTCACAAGATATTTCTGCTTTTACCATGTCTTATACTAGTTACTCTGTGCCTCTCCAAAAAAGAGACTCAGCTTTTGTGCTTAGAGAGGGACTTACACTCAGTGTGAGCTATTTTTTTTCCAATTAAAATATGTTTACACGGAAGAGATATCACATTATCGATATTGATATTGTTAACATATATTAATTCATATATATGAACAATGTCGATAATGTGTTGAGTATCTCAACTGAGATGAAATATCTATCGTTTTTAACCGAAAGAATATGAAAATCTGAGATTTCTTGAGCTAAAGACTTGGTATTTAGCTTTAGTGATTACATCATACACTTGGATAACATTCACTTTTCTATCTTTTTACCAACATCCATATTTCATAAATTTTAACTACATAACTTAATAATTAAACTTCGACAAAATTTCTTGAAATCAATTTCACGTCATTTTAAACAAATTTAATCTGACCAACTATCCTACAACTATGTATAAGTGTAAACTTGAAACCCAAGCATCGAAATACTTTTAACATAGTTAGCTAAATCATAATTAATTATGAAGTGTTGCAAAGTTAATGCCGACACCATTTGTCAAGTTGAAACTTAAACGTAGATTCCCAGTGGATAACTGAAACCATTTGACATAATAACGTATTTACAATATTGTACATATTTTAAATGAAATTTTGGCCTGCGGTGCGGTGCGCGGTGGCGTGACAATGGCCCGCTGGAATAAATTAATGTCTTATTTGAATATGTCGACAACAACTAGACAAACAGTGTATATATTGATTAATTAATAAATGAACTAACAAAATAGTTTTTTGTAATTAAATTTATCTGTATATTTTTCTTTTTTTGTAAGTCATTTTGTTGTTAATAAGAACTCAATAATTTTATAAAAAGAACTTATTTTTTTATCCTTAATAAATTATTGTTTTATGTTGTGGTTTTTTAAAGTTTTTTTTTATAAATTAAATTTTTAATACATGTTTTTTTTATTGAAACGCCTGACCAACTTAAATAGCCTCTATACTAAGTTCGCCGATTCTTTTTTTTAATATGTGAACATATTATAAAAAAGACATATTTTTCTTAGTTCATAAAATAATCTTGATTCTCTTTTTTTGTGATTAAGTTATATCTTTTATTGCATTGCTTAAGTAACCAGAGAAGATTCCATGCTAACAAAGATAATTTAAATTTTTTTAAAACGTTTTTAAGTTTTATATTAAATTACATGTGTAAATTTAATAAAAATCATGAATAAAAAATCGTAATAATATTTATACGATGCAATAACCTATACACGTATACACAAGGGTTATAAAAAAAAAATATATTTTTAACGGATAAAACTAATTTGACTTACATGGCCCTCCTGAACATTTTAAGTTTTGTTAGTTGGTCACTTTCTCCTGTACGACTACGACATATATATTATTTCTCCTGTTTAGATATTTAATTTCGTTTTTCCGACAAACTAGTGTCATTGTTACGCTATTGTTGTTGTAGTTTTTAGTATGTTTATGGTATCTCCTGATCTAAGTCCATTATGTATTTGACATTTATTAAAATGTTTACGTATGAGCAAAAAACAATATTTTCAATGGTATTACTTGATCAAAATTAAATTGAATTATGTTTCAGCGAGACGGTATTCTAAAGAAAATATTTCCAGTGATTTTACTCATATTCAAATGCGACGTAATAATGTTTCTAATAATTCCGATCATTAAAAAGAGCTTTACTCGGAAGCCATCAAACGTTACACGAATACAAAAAGAATTAGTTGATTATCTAAATAATCTCGTTATATCGGTTTTTATTGGTAGTACGAAGGTTTTATTCCAAGAAATATATATATTATCTGAAGGTTGTTTACTCCACACGAGTGAATAACTGATGGGAAATTCATATTAATTATTGAACAAGGCAATATGGATTATCAAAGATGAAGAAACCCGTGTAATTATGGGGGATTAAACCAGACAATATAAAGCGTAGACATAAAATGTATTTTATACGTGGTCATAATAATATTAGACCAGATAGCGGTATCGCGTCGACCCTCATCAATAAATTTGGCGGTGAATGACGGGGTGCGATAAAGAATTTGTCGTAGAATATAAATTTATTTTCCAATCAAGAAAATGTCCCTTACATAAAAATTGCAAAATCTGCTACGCCAAACAATGATGGAGTATCTGGAAAAAGTTTTTTTTATATTTATTTTTATTTTTGTAGAATAAGATTAAATACTGTATTTCTTATATCGATACTTTTGTGGCAGATATGCAAATACACACATGTTCGTTTTTTGACATCTCAATATAGATAAAAATATAGAAGATTCGGTTTTTATAGGGTCTATGACCAGCAGTGGTCAGCACCCTTGGCTACCGTAGTAAAGGTTCCAGGATAAAATTGATATATGTAAGTAATTTTTCACTCTAATATGTATTCAATATTATACTGGACTAGTCCCTGAAGCGCAGGTGTGATTGCTTTGCATTCATGTAACTAAAGATCAAGATTACACTGCGTTAACACGATGTAGTGACCTATGCACTATTGTGTGCAAATAAGAGCAATGAGTAGACTTGTCAAATGTGGTTAAGTGATTCCATTACATACGTGAAACATTCAAGTTATGATTAACAACCACACTACTTATTATTTTGGAACTCCTGCATATATCATTAATCTCAAGACATCTAGTACTGTGGTTGTCAATATTGGTTAGAATTGGTGAATGTTACACGTGTGTAAAATGATCGCTTAAACCAGCCTATGGTGGTCGTCAGCCCCGCAAATGACCAGACATCCATATTCTTCTTCATCTTTGATGAGATGTCAAAAAATAATAAGAAAAATAACTCCTATAATTGGAGATAATCCAGATTTGTGAACAAGTATTTAGACACACTCAAAATGCTGTAAATGTTCATCAATGTTTATCAGGAAATAATAAACAAAAAATGTTTTTGATATCTTTATCAACAAGATACGAGGAATATCTTTTAAAAGCGCTGGTGTAAGTTTTCTCAAATCTATAGATACACCTACATACATACAAATATCGTGTAAAGTTTCTAAACCACTAGCTTTCTACGGTAATAAAGTCTTCATTTAACGACCCATACAAATTGAACACTATAAGGCGTCTTCTTGCAGGTTCTGTACGTTGAGTTCATAAATATATTATCACTTTACCATTAGACTTATTGAATATCTTAAGATACATGAATTGATTAAGGGTACGGGAAAATTCATAGTTAAAACATCATTGCTTTGAATTTTTTTATTATTTACATTCTCACATTTTTTTTAAATAGTCATAATAGTTATATGCATAAAAGAGTTTATACTCATAACAAGGGTCGAGATGTAGTTGGATAGACGTTTGTCTGGAAAACATGCGTCTAGGGTCCGATTACTACCTGCAGACCAGCATCTAAAATAGACGTTTTGCGGGTTATTCCTGGCAAAAATTAAAAATAAAAATAATTATTTTCGATTGCTTTGAGTATTTAAGTTTAACGAGTATTTTTTAAATCAATTGTTCCTGTTTTTACTATTATTCAGGCAGATAAGCCTCTAAAATAAAGGCTATGCGTGTTATTTCTGCAGAAAAAAATGTTTGATGAATGCATGTATACATACTTCCGAAAGAAATTAAAGTTTTTAAATATTATAATAAAAAGTTTTGGTTTAATTCCTTGGAGGTCCAATATATATACAAGTATTTGATTTTTCACTCTACAAATAAATATTTTTTATTAAAATGTGACTGATTTATTTACTATAAGCATGGACCTGGTGCCCAAGGCGCTGGAATAATCACTTCATCAGAATATATTTATCAATCAAAATTATACTGCTTATACATGTACGTGCAATGCTCTATCATGCACGTGTGCACAATGCATCAGTGGATGTGGATAAGGGTGAGAAAAAAGATTTGGAGTTTTGATGTGAAAGAAAACACATTGAATTAAACATCGCTTTGGAGCACTTAACTAAAATAACAATGAAACTGAAAATAAGGGAGATTTCAACATCCTTAAAAACTACACTTATGTTGGGTTTAAGAAACAAAGTTAAATGTGTATATATATATAAATATAAAAAAGGTCATTAAAATAAATGAAATAAAAATGATTTAAAATCCTATGTACATGAAGAGATATGGAGTTTTTTCTTTCATTTCTATTGTAGAAAGACTTTTTTATTTCCCTATTGATTTACGCTTACAGCTCACAAACTTAAATATTTATGGCAAAGTACAATTTTCCTGAAGACACATACATTCTATGTGAAATACGTGACACACAATAAAATTGTCAAAATGACGAATGACGCAAACGGATAACGACTGTAATTCGTAATAAAATATATTATTTTATGGCAAAAATATTATTTTATACAGCTACATAATAAATAAGGTTCACAAATTTTGAGCCGAGTGAAATGTTATTCATATTTATGCGACATAGATAAATCAGAATAAAAATAATAAACTGTATTGTATAACAATAAGTAATTAAATTCGGGCAACTTTTATGTTTGTTTTAGTAACCAACCTTTGAAAAGCTTAGTTAAAGATTTGTATTAATTAAAATTAATATAGGTATTATTTTCATGAGACCTTTTGTTACAAATAATCAGTCGAGATTTTCAAAAAAATTATATTTTACCATCTCTCTAAATATTTCACCAACAAAGAAATATATTACGCAATATTTTTTCAGCATTATTTTTTTAAGCTTTTTTCTATAAGAAAAAACATGAAATAACAGTAAGGATAAGAAGAAAATATTGAATAAATTACTTTGAATCAAAGAAATTTATTTGAAATAAAATTTGTTAAGTTGAAATAATTATATAATAAATCATTAACTGAATATATTGTATATAAGTACACATAAAAGAAAAGCAATGTTTAAAGAATAAAATATTTTATGTGAAACTTAACATATTTAAAAAAGTTTAGACTCTTTTTTTGTTCGTTAGTTGCGTTGAACCTAAAAATAACACAATCAAACTGAAATAATAATTGAGTTTCCCAATTGAACACACTACTAATAGGGTTTCTATAGAGGTAACGCTATTCGTTATACTGAAACTATCCTTTGTTTTACGGGGTGTATTGGAATTACAAATAAGCACCCTACATCAGGTGGGCAGAGGAAATACAAAGGAAACTCAAGCTGGTTGCAGTTGAAAAAGTAAAAAGTAATAAATAAAAACTTTATTTTATAATAAACTAGCTGTACCCGACCACGCGATGCTGTGACTTAGTCTAACAAAATAGATACAAAATAATAACACACATTTCTAATATGTGCCATATTACAATGCCTATGAAGCAATGAGAATGTTTTAAAAAATCTATGAAGCAACAGTCGAATTTAAAACATTAGAAATTTTTATTACAGCAGCCGTCAAGAAGCACGTATTCCGCCATGAACGACGTTTATTATAACATTTTAAAAAACATTCATAGAAGAATATGGAAGTCTGGATATTTATCCCTATAAATATGACGCTGCTTTTGGGTTATAATGAGTTGTTTTTCCAAAAAGCATGATTTTGAACCGGCGAAAAATTACATTTTCATTTATATAGATACAGTTAGCCATATCTGTTATACTATCGGAAATATTAGGCTGATAAATATGAATTAAAAAAAACATACAAAAATGAAAATACGTTTTGTACTTAATAGATTCTAAATGTATGTTTTCCAACGAATTTTAAGTTATTTCTTCTCTTAATTATTGCTAGTATCTCTTTATAATAGCACCCTCATTATCTTTTATAATTTTTTTATTTTTTTAAAAAACTTATATACCCATTAAATCCAAAAGTTGCGGACAAAAATTTAGGCACTGTAATTTATTTTTATAGATTTTTATTTATTATGATATATATTTTTGTTTTATTATAAATAACATAAATGTGTTTGTATGTATTCACAATCATTATCAAACATTGGTGTTTGATTATACTAAGAATGAAAATGAGCAATGTATTAAAACTTGTGTCAAAATAGTTTTTTTTGCCGAGTAAATTAAAAATTAAATGAGAATAAAACACTTGTTTGAAAACTCGTTAGCTGGAACCAAAATAAACTATAAAATTTCCGAGAGAACTGGACAAGATAAAACTGCGGAAAATTTAAATAATGAGTATTAGACAAATAAAAGACTGTTTAAATTAAACGTAAAGTTCTACATGAAAGCTGAAATAATTGTGGAAATTGGCGCTTCAAGGTAAATAATAAATGAACCCCTATCTGATGGCTTCTTTTGGTGACGCAGTAAAATTCTGTCATCGCTTTACTTAGCCCCTTATCTTTTTGCTGCGTAAAGGAAACAGCCGTAGGCGATTCACAATTAATTTAATTTAATGCCGATAATAAGCACGGCTTGATTTTCGCTAAAATAAAGTGACTTTGATTTATTTTCGAAGACATTACGATCTTATTTTCAATTTTATAAGTAAACATTTATCATTTCTCGATTTGGCATCAACTTTGCGGAGTAACTTGATGGTGTAAATTTAAAAATAAAACACGTGTAAAAGGATCAATCACCCTTGAGTTTATAAATGTAAACACCCATAGTTTCAAGAACTACAGATGTTTTAATCAACCGTTTTGAATTTTCACCTGTTGTAAGTGTAATTTTTCGTCAGTTTGTATTATTTGTTGGTCAAAACATCCCTAGTTCTCCGAAATTAGTCATATTTACATTGATAAACACTAAAGTGGTTTTAAACAAGCATTTTTAAATGATTTAATACTAAAAAGTTGTTTGAAATCACCTACATACATAAATGATACTGTTAAACGCATTTTACAACGATTTAAAACGAAATATGTTTTTCTCTTCATTATTCATACTTAACTCTTGTATTTTCCCACTGGTAGATGCTTTATATTTCTAGTCTAGTGTATTTTTTCACATTGTATAAAACCATTTGAGTATGATACTTAATAATCTATGAGTTAGATATCTATTGAGTTCTTAAACTAACTAACTATCACGCCGCTTCCCCGCAGGGGTAGGCAGAGAGAAAAGAGCGCAACACCACTCTGTCCTTGCAAACATTCTTCGCCTCTTCCACGTTCATTCATCTCCTCATACATACCCGACTCCTAACCTGTTACGACTCCTAACCTGACCACTTTCAAGTATTTGTCATACCTGATCGTGCCATGTTTTTCTCGGTCTTCTTCTGCTTCTTTTCCCACTAACATTCGCCTCATAAATTTGTTTTACCGTTCTTTCCTTACTCATTCGTTCTACATGTCCAAACCATCTCAACACACCTTTCTTAATTTTATCGATAATGCTTATCTCAGCTTTACATTCCTTCCTTATTTCACGATTCGCACATCTATCATACATCGTTTTGTCGCATATTCTTCTGAGAGATCACATTTCGAGTGCATTCAGTCTACTTTCATCCTTCTTATGGGCGCCAAATTATGGGCACTATAATACCGTTCTTATACTGGTATTAAATGATTATAACGAATGATGAGATTAACAGTAAACATTTAATATGTGAAATAAGTTATCTGAGATTCAAACCAAAATGCTATAAGGGTACATTTCAGTAGTCCACTTGCAAACCATGTTAAAAATTAAGTATTTTAGAAAATGTCTCCAATCGGTAGAAAATTGAAAATACTAACCACCATAATCTGCCAAAAGTCGTTAAGTTAGGAATAAAATGAAATTACTAGCTATGCCGATTGATAGTTCACTTTCTAAAATCTCTCAAAAAAGGTCAAATCGGTAGAAGATTTAATATTCTACAGTCTGTCGCCATTAATAACTATTTATAACTACATAATAACTATATATAACAAATATTTTTTTGACATAACGTGGTTTGCGAGTGGACTACTCATTAAATAAGCATATTACTTTTTCGTTAATTCCATGCCAATTTGTTTAACCGCGCATAAAATACCTTTTGAATGTCATATTGACTTTGATCAAAGAAGATAATTTATTTTTATTGTAATATGAATTATGATAAAAGTATCTTCGACCCTTTTTATTCGCTGTCACGAGAAAACGTCACGCTCATTTTTCTGCAGAATCCCAAGTGGGGCTGCAATGGATTCGTACAAATGGTAGACCACTCAGGTAATTAAAGAATCAGGTGTTACAACTAGGTTAGGGTGGGGTAACTTGTACATTACGTAAATAGTTAATTCCGGAACGAGATTATTCTATACCCTACTTTGGGGTGGTATTTATCTGCACTCGGCGGCTTAATAGTACGATTCGTATGAGTAACACATCATTAATTTAACAGCCAATTCTCGCGTTAATGTACAATTTGGTACAATTGTAGCTGTTATTTTGAAAAAGGTAACACGTACACAAAGCAATAAACACGGGAAAATATAAAGTAATTATTACAGTTCGTCCGTAGTGTAGTGGTCCGCGCTTTTATATATTCTCATATAACTAACTAACTTAACATCACGCCGCTTTCCCGTAGGGGTAGGCAGAGAAAATAAAATGCCATACCAGTTGGTCTTTGCAACATTCTCCGCCTCTTTCACATCCAATTTAATTATTAACATTTGGCTCTTTTAGTATTTCAAATACATTAAAAGGAGTTAAGAATAGAACCATACAAATCCCCCCCCCCCCACATTGTACGGCCAACCACAAGGCAGATGACTCCCGGGCAGACCACCAAAGAAAGACCGACAGCTGGGAATCGACATTGCAAGAGGCTAATCCCTCCTACATACAGTCCACAAGGCCTACACCAAGCAGAAGAAGAAGAAAAAAGATGAATTATAATCAAAACACAATAGAAATTAATGAATAATTACTATTCCAAAAGTGAATTGAATTTTTATAAATATTGTATAAAATATCAATTTACTTTTGGTGTATTATGTATATTTATTTATTATTTTTTAATGTAAACATTTTCTTAATTTTATTGAATTTTTAGTACTTAAATTCCTTGTATTATATTTTAAATAAAGGCAGTACAGAATTTAATAAAGGCTTTGGAAGCTTGCATTTTTTATTTCAAAGTTTAAAATCGAGATAAATAAATTGGATATTTCATTTATAAAGAACGCTAGGTCAATATTTATTTCATTTTATAGCTTAATTTATAACGGACTCAAAGCGATAATTTTCTTTTTTGTATGAGTTTTTCATTTTTCCCATATATACAAGTATTGCATTATAATAATGAGTTTATTATAAATGTAATGAAATTGAATTTTCCATAAACTTGACTGTCATATTTTCTTAAGTCTACTAGTATTCTTTCAAAGTAATCTACATTTCCTTGCCATCTCTAATGCAAACGATGAATTCATTATTGTTTTTATAGTCACATACATTAATATTGATAAGAACTAAGAACTGATTATAGAAAATATCAAAGTATAAATTTGATTTTTTAAAGAATGACAAAAAAACAAATTGTGTAAAAAATTAAACTCCAACAATTCAAGCTTTAGGAGTTATAAAATAATAAAAATGTGTTAAAAGGTTGAATTGTTAATGTTTTGTCAGCATTTTCAGATTTACAGCGGGTGCGAGTTCTGAAACCTCGCTGTTTCGTATTCAATCAAATAAATATATTTAGCGCGTTTCAAAAAGCACAGCGTAAGCTGAAAAGAGTAGATTTTACGGTATACATTTTGTACAAATATCGAATAAAAGACATGTATGTGGTACACATATTTGGTGGGTAAGCATTTTTTACATAACACTTATTTCACGATATTTCAGCGTTTTCAACATAAATAACAGAATATTTAAAAATTAATAAACAAATGAAAAGTGGATTAATGACAGTTTCTTCTTTATCAAGTAATAAATATTTCTATCACAAGTGTTATTGTATTGAGCCTAGGCGTCTATAATTTATTTATACAAAAGAAGATAGAAGCCTCATTCCGTGGCTTAAAACCTGGTATTTGGCTGTATAGACTGATCACTTTCTATTGCCGTTATTTAACATCTTTATTGCTTTAATTTTTTAAATATTCATAATTATATGCATTTTTATTTTATTTATTGTTTCGGCATTAACTTTGTGGTAAGACATGTTTTTCGGAATATGCAAATCACATAATAGATACTAATCACTCATTTCACTCACATAAATTAAAATTATTACACCTTGTTCCATATAAAGGCCAAATTATGAATTATCTTGAAAATTTAGAAATCCAAAAAAAAACCTGAATTCAAATAATAATTTATAAAATAATATATTTTTTCAAAATTCTTCACCATTGCTTTCCATTTTTCCTTTGTTTTCAAACTCCGTCCCTTGACTTACCCCTTCCCCTTACTTTCCCCTCTCTTTATTTATAGAACAATTTTATATTTTATATTTTAGATATTATACAGACCTGAATGATGGAAGTTTAACTTCTGAAACATGTAGTCTATAATAAAAGTGGTAAAAAACGAAGTGTTTTCTTTAATCATTATATGCATTTTTGTTGAATTTCATTTGAAGGTAACTTGTAATTTTGAAATATGTTGATTTTTGGTTCATGGTGCTGTCTTCAGATAAGAATATGTGAAGTAAATGGCTTTGTTTACTTGGACATAGGTGAGATTCATTCAGAATTATTTCACATAAGTATAATTCGAAGAGAGAACATGAAATGCAATTCTATTTTCATATAAAAACGATAAAAGGCTACCCTCTGTTGAGCCACTTCATGTATGTTTTATAATACTTTAGCAATTTCACGCATGGCTGTTTTCTAACACCTGCGTGTTTCTGGAATTTCACCATATTGCAATTTTTTGTAATATTTATCTAAAGTTGTTATTTTGCTCAATTTAGTATTTCCATTACGTATTTGAAAACACCTGTGTTCTTCAAGTAAAAAAATCTAAATAAATTATGACAGCTACAAAGTTAAAACCACAACTTATTTGTAGCAACGATTAAAGAAAACACTTCGTTTTTTACCACTTGAGCATATATTTCGATGCATTCAATATCATTATCAAGTAAAGTGTGTGTGTCTTAGTCTAAATGAATGCATCGAAATAGGTGTCACATTAAGATTAAATATATTAAAAGGACTTTTTTATAATTTAAAAAGTAAAATTTAAAATCGAATAATCTTAGATATTACCACAAAGCGACGAATCAATTAATAAGTTAAAATGATATTGTCATTTTTATTTTGTATTTTTTTTATAATTTGCGTTCACTAATGCATACCAATATAACGTTTTATTTTTTTTAAATAATTCATATCTAAATAAAGATAATGCAGAAAAGATGTTACGAAATCTATTTTAATATTTCTTTGTTTTTTTTTTGTTATTATTATTACCTGACTATAGTATACATGTCGTACTTTTATGGCTAGTAGAGGACGTAATGGTGTTTTGTCATTTGCGATGATTAATATACACTTTCACTACATTTTAATGATTTATTACTTAGCCATAGAAATAAATTATTCAGAGATTGAAAATGTAAATGCCAAAATACTTAGAAAAATTAAATACATGTATATATTTATATATTTGATAAATACATGTATAAAAATAAAATATTTTGTAAAATGTGATTATTTACTGTATGTACATTTTCACTACTTCATTACATGAAATAAAAGTATTATTAAACATAAAGAGTAAACCGACTCACAAGTAGGAATAAGCTATAAAACTTGTAAAGTTGGAGCCTAGGTAGGGACATGATAAGTCGTGTTTGCATAAGCCGTAACTTTAGGTAATTAAAAAAATGACCAAAAAACATAAACATTCCATTCAATGAAAGGTTTGATAGTGATAAAAAAAACTTAAATAATTTTACGTGGAAGTTTTTTTTAAAAAATATGGTGACTGTCCAAAACGATACTACTTGCCTCGACATAGACCTGCCGTACATCGATTACCACTAGTACCAGTCAGCATTTTTCTCATACTTTAGCTAGGAGATATACCTGATTTATTTTTATCAGATATTTTACATATTGAACAGAAAAGTGCCTCGGCCTAAATTTTGAGCAAACAAATTTTTAAGTATAACGTGATTAGGTACGAAAAAAAATTATTTTAAAATTCAGGGATATGAAAAAATACGGAAAAAAGTGTAGAATATAAATGCCTTATAATATTACTCATGGAACCCATTACACCTTGAAGATTTTACAAAAATCATAAAAGGCTATTTTAGGGTAATATACATTTATCTCTTAAAAATATTTTGAGTCTTTTTAATTTTTTGTTAAAAAATCTGGATTGTGCTATATTTGAGATTTATTTATATCAAGATGTTTTTAAGTAAGCCCTCTCAACGCCCTATCTGCCCTATTCTTTTTACAAATCTTTATTAATAATTATAAAGATAAAATACATATTTTTATAAAGATATATTCTAGTATATAAACTAAATCGTTTCGAGCTCACCAATTATCGTGGTGATTCTAGACAGTCACCATAGTAATCGTAATGAGATGATTTTTACTTTAGTCAAATAATTATTGATCCGCCATTTGTAAAAAAAATGGTTATTTCCAAATATTCAATTCCTGTACTGTGTAAACTTGTAAATCGCTAGTGCTGCAGTACGCGATGCACCATAAAGGTATAAAATTGATATAAAGATCGTAAAAATGATGTATAAAGCAATAAAAATTTACTTTAAGGGTTGAATACACTCCCTCTTATAGCCTCTCAATGACATCCATTCCCCTGCGCTTATTCGCGTGGTTCATAAGATTTCGTTTCTTAACCCAGACATAGAGCCGTGATTTTTCATACAAAACAACAAAACTTCAAAATATCAAATGACATTGCTATTTATTTATTGATTTACTCCCACGGAGGAGTCGAAGTATACAGTCCAGCAACTATATGTTAAATCTATTCTAATGTATGCATTTAAGAATTACTCTCATATAACACAAAAAATACCTCACAGCAAAGTACGAATCGCAATTGTACACTTTATGGTAACGTATATATTACAAGATTTAAAACAGAATCAAATCAAACCAAATTCGATACATCTTTTGGTTAAAAAAAACTTTGATTGTTTATGCAATAAAGTTGTACAACCAGCAATCTCATTTTGAAGAAAATAAGCTTGAAAACACTTGATTAAACCCTCCAATTTCTTTTTTGTCTCATTTCACATGACTAGTTTCAAAAACTACAGATGTTTTCATCGACATGACACAAAAACTAACGAGCAAAATATCATTCAGGGATTGGTAGAAGTAGTTGCGTTATTAATAAGAGGGAGGGAAGTTAGGGTGTGGGACTTTTTATAACGGGAATATAGACAATTATGATGAGTAATTTTGGAAAAACACATTATCAATTACTGTTTAATCACTATGTTAATTTTTTTTAATCAAAATTTTCTAAATTATTAATAAGTGAATAAATCTTGAATATATCATATTTTCGGCCATGTATTATTTGATTGCAAAAACAAATTTGTTTTATTATAATTTTATCAATAAATATTTTAAAATGTTTTTTCTTCACGGGAAAATTAAGTTAGCGTAAATTATTGTAGTAAAATTAAGTGAGTGTAAATTATTGTAATTTTTAATTTATAATCATTATGAAATAAATAAAATTTTGGAGAAACCTAAAATGTTGTATTTTTCGTACCAATCTAAAATGCATTGAATATAAAAAAGAGTCTTTTTAGATATGGAGTAAAAGTCTGGATATTCACAGGTCTGAAGTTGATGGCTGAATGTTCATTGGCTTGTTTAGGTGTTCCCTTTATAATATGTTTATCTAACCAATAAGGCCATTAAGTGGAAAATTTATTTTAAAATCCATTTTTTTTCTCTACAAGGGTAAATTATGGATATTCACCCCGTTGACGTCCATTTTTTTACGTAGGAGAGCTAATTCCACAAAAGGTTGGGAACCTGTGGATTAAAGTGAAGAATAAAAATGTTTTTTTATAAAAGGGTTGAAGGCTGTCAGAACTTTTTTCAATTGGGAAAAAAATATGAAAAGGTTATTTTAAAGAAAATAAGCAAGGCTTTTGCTTGCGTAAACCCCCTCAGTAATTAAATCTAAGCGTATTTATTTTCAGCCCCGATTCGCAAAAGTCAGGGTAAGTAGCGCAAAAACTTTCATTCAGGCTTAGATGTTTTCTTTGAGAATTGTTCACCGTAAACTGAGAAAGTTTAATTTTCCACTCAAGGGTGTTTATTGCTTAATTCACTCATTTATCCTATACATACATAATATAAGGAATGAAAATGCTAATATTCTGAAACATATTTTTTTTTGAAGACTGGTAACTAGTTTAATATACATAAGTCATTTCTGCCATTCTGCAAGCTTGACGTTTGACTAATAACATATATGAAAGCACCACTTATTTCATTTCAGTAGTTTTTGAGATAACGTGAGAAATTTCGTTGAAGGATATTTGTCACCAGTTATGTCAAAGGTCAAATAAAAAAAGGGAATCAGAAGTCACTTAAGCGCTGTTTGACAGGAACAAATTTTGTTTTAAGTGGAAATTCCGTATACGTATGTGTGGAAGAGTGCAGAAACTAATTTAAAATCTGAAAAAAAAAACAAAAGTAAATCACTCACAGCTATTAAACAAGGCCCAAGGTTTACAGCCTGGTATTTGACTGGCTAAAGTGATCACTTTATAAACTTTGTCCATTTCGCATTTTGACATCTCAACAAAGATGAAGAAGAATATGGAAATCTTGGTGATTATGGGCTTATAAACCATCTGATTCTAGTAAAGTGATCACTTTACTTACTGCAACATTCAACACTCTATCCAATTTCTAAACATTTTTTAATGCATGTATGATTTCTTGTTGGTTTCATTTCACGTACTTATTTTTATTTAATATAGTTCGAATTATATCTGACAGTATAGCCTTCAGTTGAGAACTCCATAAAATAAAATGAAAAAAGATAGATCGCCATTAAACAAATATCTTTGCTTTAAATATTTTATAAATAATGTATTTCAAAATAAATTGTGCACCAGACGTGAAAGGGTTGAATTAGCTTGGGGAATAGTAATACTGATGACATTTTGATGGAGTTTGATCAAGAAAAGACGACAAAGAGAATCAATCCATCCACAATTCATTCATTCAGTGATTGCACTGCACTGGGTTCAAATATCCAGAGCTTCGTGCAAATACTAGCAGTATGCTTATTAAAAGACTGTAAATTTTACAGATACTTAATTGACTGAATAATTCATTGAACTGGTGACCTTCAGACGAGCGTTCCACCACAAAAACAGAGTGTTTGAATGTTGTTATTTAACTTTTGCTTTTGACTTTATGTTACCTTCTAAATATAATTTTTTTATGAAAAAATATATTTAGGTTTTTATATTTATTGTATACAATGGTATTTATGATACTAAATAAGGTTGGTTTACAGCATTAAAAAAAAACGTAAAAAACAGTTCGTAAAAAACATGAAGACTATCTATCAGTTTTCATACGAAGTACTTAAACATACGATGTTTTAATTTATGTAATAATTTTTTAATCAAACACAGATTTTTCCAGTCTACTAAGTTGTATTTTATTTAAAAACAAAAAAAAATATATTCTTTACATCTCACCAATAGATGTCTCTAGTGAAGTTCTAGTGATTCAAGAACAAGGTTTCTAAATTGGTTCATATATTCAGAACTTCCAAGGATTTGAGTAGTGTGGTTGTCAATAATGGGTAGAATTGGTGAATGTTACACGTGTGTAAAGTGATCACTTAAACCAGCCTATGATGGTCATCAGCCCCGTAAATGCCCAGACTTCCATATTCTTCTTCATCTTCACTGAGATGTCAAAAAATAATATAAAAATTAATATTGTGACAGTTGTTTCACAATTTTGATTTTTAATAAAGTACAACTTACGTTGACTCAAAATAAGTGTGTTTGATTTAAAAATTAGTACATAAATTAAAATGGAGTTCTTTTCTTACTCATTTGTTCCATATGTCCAAACTATCCAAACTAAAATATGTCCAAATATCTAATCGTTATGAATATAATTTTATTCATAACGATTATCTCAGCCTAATATTTTATCCTTATTTTACCATTCAAATATCTTTTATACATCGTTTTACTGCACATTACAAGTGCATTCAATCTAATCTATCGAATCTATGAATCATTTTCCTACATTATGGTTGGTACCAGCAATCAGTTGTGCACTGTTAGTTTAGACTGAGAACGCCAGTTTCAAACGAAAACTTCTGAGCATCTATAAAGGTGTAGTTTTTCAATACCAAATAATTTATTTAATTCTTTGAAAAAACATGTTTATTCAAGAACCAAAATTAATCTAGAATATTGTTTAATTTTATAATACTATGTCTTTTATAATAATATGTATGTCAAATTCTTTTCATGAAAAGGTTTCAAACGCCTACAATGATATTGGATTGTTACGACCGGTATATAAAAGCATGACGTAATGCGTGGTATCGTAATTTTGAAACTCTTAACTGACATTTTAGCACCAAAACGACAAGACTGGTCAGTTTCAAAATCAAGATCGTGTGGTGCGTTCGCTCGTTCAGAAAAAGTTTTAAAATGATTTTTAAAATTACATATATGACATTAAGTTCGCTCACACTTTTTTGCTTATTCCAAAGTCTTAGTACGGAAAGTATTGAAGGATGTAAAATTGATGTGGATATTTTCGAAGGTTGTTCCATCATAAAAGGTCTCTCTATCAAGTCACAAGGGGGAACCATTGTGAATGATTCGAATTGCGACGTTCTTTTGCCAAAAAAAGTGTTTGAAAAAGAGCCGGGTATAATGCTGGCCTCAGCTGAAGACGTAAGTCTTTTTTTTACTTAAAATTTATTGTCCATACGAAGTTAAATGTGTTTTATAGGAACTTCGATCCAAAGTTTACAACCCAGTAAAGTTTTTGGAGGGATAAACTTTATTGCCTTTTTTCTGTGTTTTAACGTTAAAATAAAAGCGTCTTTTGACGATACTTATTTATGTATTTTTTTTTTCATTAAACAAATTTTTAAAATTTTAAATTATCAATAAAAAGTTCTCACTAGGTTTTCCAGTTTCGAGAGAATTTAAAAAAATATTTTTTGATTGAGTTATTTGATTAGTTGTTTATCATGCAATGATGGCAAAACTACCCAGCTCCATTAAACAATTATTAATAGCTATATAAAACAAAGTGTCATTATTTAATGACTACGTATAATGGAAGCGGGTTATAAAGCGTATTAGGTAATTTTCAAAATTGCTTTTATCGAATATGCTTTATGTTTGATGTATTTCTATATGTTGTGGATCTATGTGATGTAGTATGCTATTAGTTATTTATGTTTTGTTTTGCTAGAAGGAAAAATTCATGGCTTTTATTAATAACTTTTTTTTTAACTTAAAACTTTATTTTTGTGACTGAATTATATTAACATACCGATATTATATGGATAAGTTTGATTCAACCTGCATATTCAAATATTTATTTTTTAAATATAGCATTTTATTTGATATAATGTTTTCACTTACTTTTCTTGATGAAATTGCATTTTATAAAATAAAACTCCTAAATACACAAATTTTCCACATTTATTTTATTTGGGTTTAATCACGTTACTGACATTTTCAGATTGTGTTTTTAAATATTATACAAGACTTTTTTAAAAACTATGTTTTTGTTAGTATTTCAATTCTGATGATCTGACAATCGGTAATGATGATAACTGGTCACTGGTATAATGAAATCAAAGTGAAAAAGCTATTATATAAAGTTTTTTTCCAAAACGTTTTATTCAATAATTATTGAGTTCCATTGAAATTTCATATTAGTTCTTATTAATTGTTATTTACATATTAATTAAATATTTTTACTTATTAATTGATTTGGCTTTTAATTTTACATCTCCCTTTTAATTTCTGTATTAATTTTTAAATCAAACACAAATTTTTTGAGTTAACTTAGTTATATTTTATTAAAAAAAACTTCACAAACGTTTTAAAATGCCTTAACTGGCAAAACAATTATCACAATATTATTTGTATGCAATTTTATAGTAGACTCAAAAAATCTGTGTTTGATTTAAAAATTTAAACATAAAATATTATTATTTTTATGAGCATTTTTTGGATAAACATCTTATTTTAATTTTGCCATCAAATTTAATTAATTTATTAAAATGTATTTGATATAAATATGAAATCCAACCGTGGCTTCATATTAAATCTAGCTCGGGATTAAGAATATGAAAATTTCTAAAAATGCTTTTATATTATGTAAATGTTAAAAAAAAACAAGAATAATTTTTATCTGCACCATATCTTAAAATAACTAAAAATATGTTGCAGGGAAAATTCTACACACTTATTTTTGTGGATCCAGATATTGAGGAAAAATCGTCTAAATTAGTATTTCTGCATTCTTTGAAATCAAATATTAAGGTATGTATTATTTTTTGGTAAAAAATGTTTAAATTTACATGTATTTCGTCAATTTTTGACTTTTTACTTAGAAAAGTAATAAAAATCTCTAAAATTATAGTCAATTTATTAAAATGTACTAACCTGCTTGCGAAAAAAAAATGTTATACCATAATTTTTATTTATTTTATTTCAAAACAAATTACAAACATAAGTCATATGTATAATATTCCGTACGAGTTACTTCCATTTCTCATTTTGGGACATGGGATAAAGGTTAACAAGATTGAAACATAATGATTGAAAAATAAAAAAGTTACAAAAAAATATTAAAAAAACTAAACAAAACTACCACAGGGCAAAATATAAAGCATTAAACAATAAACGGGTTAGTGATTACGTATATTAAAAAAAAAACTGTATAAAGATAACATATTTTAAGTTTATTGTAATGTTAACCGGTTTCGAATTAAACAGCGTCTTCCTCAAGATAAAGATACTAAAATAGGAATACATAATAATTCTTTCTTTCTTTATTTTTCTTAAAATTCCAAGTGTTTCATTTCTTTTGCGAGGCGGATATAAACATGGCTGCTAAATCAGCTTCTGTCGTTAAATTCTTTCTTTTACGCAAATTGCACTCATCATTCACATTTTTTTGTTTCTTCCTTATTTTTCTTTCTTACCAAAAGTTTCCGATCTCTGCCGTAAATCATTTGGCACTTTTATTAACAAAACAAGAACAATATAATTCAAAGTTTGAATTCGTAACCTAACTAGCTTACTCATAAAAACTTGTATCAAGTAGGCAACTTTCTCTTATAAATGGCATTTGTTCGTTCGTAAAAGCGTGCCGACTCTACGTAACCCTTTACGACACTATAACAGTTTTTGTATTTTTATTTTTTAATTCAAATCTTTTACTCAGTTACTCAGCAGCCATCTATAAAAATAAAATAAGTTAATTTTAGTTTGTTCATCTCCATAAATCTCCAAAAGTAATTAAATGATTTCTTTGAATGTTTGTCTTAACGTAGCATTAGCGTACGCGCGTGTTTCTACATACGAGTACATTTGTTATCTATATGCAAATATGTTGTCTATATAAAAAAAAATGTAATTATATTTAAGATCTCAAATCTCCTAAAGTTATTGACAGAATGCTTTGAAATTTTGACACAACGTTGCATGTGAATGCGTGCCTGTTTCTATAAAAACTGTTTTTGAAAACTTATTTTGTCATCTGTTGAATGTAACTGCTACACACACAATACAAAACATTGTTCATGGAGTTCAGCATACTTTTTGACAACTGCTATAACTAAGAATTTTGTATGTATTTGATTGCGTTATTTTAATTTCTTTAAAAGTACTGTAAAATTATACGTTATATAAATTTGTGCTCTTTTTTTCTTTCTCTTTCTTTTCCATTTAATCAGACAGAGATACGGCAAAGCGTAGCCAAGTACAAGTGTACATATTATTTTACATGTATGTTGAACATGTATGAAAAAGAGAAGGAGTTCCTTAAATTCTTAATACAATTATATTTTTGAAATCTGTATGAGATATTTTAAATATTATTTCTTATGGGATTTTGTTTTTATCATTTTTCATTCTGAGATGAATAAAGTCTCTATTTTAGAGACCTTTCTCTTTTAAAAAGATACAGGAAAAATGTGAAATATTCACAACGTCCACAAAACTTAAAAATAGATCTGTCAATTTTAATTCCATTTGGCGTGAATTTGACCGGGGCGCCAGTTGAGTTGACTGTCTACCAAAATGTGCCTGCCTTAATCAAATTATTTTTCCAACTCCATTTTTAGTTCCAGTAATAAATCATATGTCCATAACCCATATAAAAAAAAAAAAACAATATTTCACCTATCCAAAACCACGATGATACTTTTTTATATAAATCCTTAAGAGTTAAAATAACTAAAAAAAAATTGAACGAATATTTCAACAGGATTTCATCGTTTGGTAAACTTTAATAAAATTATTACTTTTTTTGACATAAAGGGTAAACAAATCAAACATGGACTCATTACATTCACTATTGTACTTTTGAAACCTTCAAAATGTAAAAAAATCACAGGAAAACTGTTCAAATTAAATCCAGTATCTGATTAACTGTGGTCTATAAATAATATAACTTTCGAGTTTATAAATGTAAACACGACTACTTTTGAGAACTACATATACAAATGTTCTAACGAAGAGGTGAAAATAAAAACTATTAAATACTTATTTATTGTAACTGCAGGACAGGTGGTAGAATTCCATATTGAATTGTTGGGTAATATAACAAAAATTAAACACGGTTATTGGATTGAATTCTAGTTTTATTTACACATATGATATGTGATGCGTTTCGTCTTATTAAGACATTATCAAACATAGAGTGTTTGATAATGTCTTAATAAGTCTTAATACATATATCATATATGTAAAAAAAAGTAGAATCTAATCCAATAACCGTGTTTAATTTTAAATATATTACCCAGCAACTATTTTAACGTTAAATTTAAATGCAGCGTTATGAAAATTTTCAAAGCAATCAGTGAAAAACATAAGCGTTTTAGGATTTCGCGAAAGCAAACATTTACATATTTATTTACTTAGATAATAGAACCAAAGAAGCAAAATTAAATACACATCACAATATGTTTGCAATTTTCAATATTAATATACAAATTCTGGATTTATCCTTACAAATGAGTAGTTATCAAAATTTGGTATATCAAAAGAGGTAATGAAGTTGTTGAGATGGAAGTTTGGAAATCTGGATATTAACGATTATAATGAAGCAAAAGATATCCGTCCTGCGATCAGATTATTCTATGTTGGAGTAGAATATATTATTGTCATTAATTTTAATAAGGACACTATTCGGCTTTACGATAGATTTATTTATTAAAGTAACAGATATTTTGACTGGTGATAAACTATATTCTTCTTCCTGGCTACATCCCAGCTTATTGTCCTCGTAGACTGCTGGAGTCAGCTCTTTTCGTCCTCAGGTTATATGTCTTTCTGTCCTAGATAACGTCACCTAGGCCATGCCTTCGAATTATGTTATCTTTCTGCTTCACCCATGAATTCCTTGGTCTTCCTCTAGATGACTTTCGAGGAAGATCCATTTTTTTTGCCTGGTTAACTACATGCTCACGTGACAAAACTATCTTGAAAATTAATTACATCTTCAAAAGTTCTTTTTCTTAAACAGTCATGTTAGTTAATTTTTTTTGTGGTTTAAGCACAATTTCAAAGATGTGCATACAAAATAATTCAAAAATGTATTTTAATCCTTTGAATAGCATGGTTGTGGTCCTTTGTCAGCATGTTTTTCAGTTTCTAAGCTCCTTGACTTGACGCTAAGGGTTAGTTGCTTTGATTTATTACATGTGTTAAAAAAAGTGTTAGAAAAATGTACCAACACACACTTATTTTGTGTTTTCCCCTGTCGTTGAGAAAATCTCTAGTTTTCGAAACTTGTAGTGATTATATTAATAAACTCAAAAGTGGTTTTACACAAGTGTCTTAATTTTATATTTTAAATGTCATTTTATTTTACAATGCAAAGACATATTCAGTAAGTAATATAACGAGAAATAAGTATAAATATATACATTTATAGATATAAATAAATATACGTTTTAGATTAATGAAAAAACAGTTGCTAAAGGGTCAATAGTAATGCAATTTACTGTCAAGCAAGCCGCCTGATAATAAAAACTTAACAACTAATAACAAATAATATAAAATAAATTAACATGTTTTGAAACAAGTCGTAATGACATTGATATTTCAGTCATATTTTTTTAAATATTACATTAATATTTTTAAATACATAATTTTAGAATATGCATATGTAAAGGTATTTTAAATGTAAAATAAAGCTCACTAATTAATTACGTGATTTCAAAGGAAGAATTTGAAGGTAAAAATATTAAAAAAACGGGAGTTCATAGCGGCCTCAAAGAAACCTTAATATTTTATTCCGGTAATGAAAACATATAAAACGTCGTGTCGTTGGGTCAAAGCCTTATTTGTTACGAAAAATTAGAAAGCTTTAATTACGGATAAAAATTGTTTGATATAAGACGAAATTTCAGTAAAATTAATGTTAAATATTTTGTATATAAAGAGCATTGTTTACTTTGTGGTCTTCGTTAAGATGATCTTGAAATTTTTGAAATAAGTAAAGCAATTAATAAAGGTTCACCCATTTTAAATAGCCAACTTAATTTTACGTCAAGTCCACTTTCGAAATAATTACCATTGTGATTCCTTTTCTTTTAATTATCTTCTTTCTCTCTCTTTTAAATTAAAAAAAACATAAATGGAAAACGGGAAAGAAAATTCACTTAAGCCTTTAGTCGACCTGATGATTTTTTATTATTTATTTAAAAAAAAGAGAATTTTTTGTGTTTTCATTATTTAAACAAACATTTCAATTTCAAACTATTTATTTGAGCCTAAGTGGCTCATTATTAGAAATAAGTATCAAATTTTGGTGAGTGGGTTCGAACCGAGAAACTCTGACTTAATAATCCCTGACACTACCCACGGGACCACGACGCGACACATGATGGAATGGTTATTCCGAAATCAGCATTCGTAAAGTTGAGTTGTTGTAATACACTTGTGATCTTTACTTCCTCATCCGATCTTTTCTATCTGCAGACAATGCCCTTCGATCAACTCATATTAATAAGAGTCTAACTATATAATAAAAAAATAACACATGTTTTTCTTATTCTTTGTGAAATTTACATACATTGAGAATGGAGACACCGAAACCAGATAGATATAACACGTGTTTTACTGATTTAAGATTTTATTCTTATGTTTTTATTTTTATTTTAGGGAGCAGACCTTAAAAAGGGATGCAAGTGTAATGGTACGGGGGTCCAGCGTAAGTATTTAATAAATAATGTTTATTTGACCATAAAATACATTGATATTTTATAGCAATAAAACATTAAAAAATAATACGAACTTTTCATTGATATCGCAATAAAGACAAAGAAGTTCTTGAGATACGAATTCGTAGGTCTCGTCATCTACAGGCCTTATGACCAGTATGTGGCTTCGTTAAACATAGCGCAACGTTTAATGCCTAAACATAAAATTTAAGCAAATATATAGCAACACTAAAATGTGGGTGTAACAGTGTAAATGGTCTTTGTCAAAAAATATCACATGTACGTATTAATATTTGAAATTTGAAAAGTAAAGTCAAATCTTTCAAACTACCCAGTGTCGCGTTGTAAACCTTGTAAGAATACCTATCACGTTTTCCATCTCATATTAATCAATCGTTGAATATATTACAAATTGCCTTTCGAGATTTTAGTGAAAAAGTATTTTTGCCTAGAGTTTTCTGTCATGAATTACATGAAATTATAGTAACTTAAAAATGTGAGAATATGTGCGATTAAATTTAAAAATACGTCAGCAAGATATTTTAATTGATAATATTTTTTTGCAGCCTATCTTGGACCAGGGCCGCCTAAAGGGACCGGCATCCACAGATACATGTTTTTGATATACGAACAAGAAAAGGAAATATTGAAAACAAATCCTACCAAGCGAATGAAATTCAATATTCCTGATTGGGTAAAAGACAATCATTTGTGTGGACCAATAGGAGGAGTACAATTCCGCGCTTTATTCGAAATTTGATTTTTAAATTTCATTTTGCGAATTAACCCCTAGAAAAGCGTTTCTCAAACTCGGTTTATTAATAACAAAAAGTTTATTATTTAAATGATTATTATTTCAAGAAAATAACACCAAAATGTTACACCAAAATATAATGCACATTATACACCACAATATAAAACAAAATCACACTCAATAATAATTGAAAACAAATAAATAAATAAATATAATATTGAGTCCACTGTAAATTCATAAAATTGTTTCCTATTAATGGGAAGTTTGAAGATGCTTTTTGTCGTTGTGAATTTTGACCAACTATTTCTTCGGACACTTTGAGAACCCCTTTTTAGTAGATAATACAATGTATCTTTTTAAGTAGTGTTTAAATTAGATATCCATCCAAATTTATATTTATATATATATATATATATATATATATATATATATATATATATATATATATATATATATATATATATATATATATATATATATATATATATATATATATATATATATATATATATATAATATATATATATATATATATATATATATATATATATATATATATATATATATATATATATATATATATATATATATATATATATATATATATATATATATATATATATATATATATATATATATATATATATATGTATATATATATATATATATATATATATAAATGTAATATCGTTTTATACAACTCATGAGATGGGATTAATGCTCACCGGAAAATGTCTTGATAGTGAAATTTCATTCAATTGTAAAAATCATATTATGTTTAACATTTTTTTTAGAAGCTAAAGATTTTTATTTGAAGCCATTTTGATTTTACAGTATTAAATATGTAATGACATAAAAATGTTTTTTTAATGTTTATTCTTCAAAATCATTTTCATTTCCAGTTAATTACAGTTGCTCCATACAAACTCGAGTCGCTGTATTAAATTCTATGAAATTAATCATAAATAATGTGCTGCGAACCCAAAAGGGACCAGTCATGAAAGCTTTTGTCAAGGAATCCTGCGAGCTTTTGCAAAGATAATGAAATATCATTTATGTTTCTTGTACAAGAATAATCATTGTGGAACCTGCTTTCGGAATTAATTCACAGTACTTTTAATTTATTAAAATGTATTCTGCTTCATGTTTTGCTTTAATGACGTTCATGAATTTGCAATTAGCTCATTACCATTTTGAAACCGTTTAAAATGTAATATTTTTCATTAAAACTGACTAACTAACCATCACGCTGCTTCCCCGCTGAGGTAAGTGGAGAGAATATAATGCCACACCAATCTGTCTATGCAAACAATATTTGTCTCAACATTTTGAGTGTGTCCAGAATTCGGACCTCACATACTAATATAAGAGTTTCTGCTCAATGAAAAGCTTATTTTCATCTCACCAGTAGATGTCTCTGGTGAAGTTCTAGTAATTCAAGAACAAGGTTTCTTAATTGGTTCATATATATAGAACATCCAAGAATGAAATAATAGTAACTTTAAACATAAAGATAAAATATTTAAGACAACATTAAGAGAAACTTAAAAAGTTGAAGCCTGAGTAGAGTCATGATAAGCGGTGTAACATAAGCCGTAGCTAGATTTCAGAATCACTTGGAGGTAAGGAAATTCAAAAAAAATATTTAGTGGTGTGGTTGTCAATAATGGGTAGAATTTGTGAATGTTACAGGTGTGTAAAGTGATCACTTAAACCAGCCTATGATGGTCGTCAGCCCCGTAAATGCCCAGACTTCCATATTCTTCTTTATATTTGATGAGATGTTAAAAAATATAAATATTTTTTCACCCACATTGCGAAATGTTTAATGTTTTATAGCGATATGAAGACTATTAAAACAAAAACTAAAAAGGTATGATGGGATGGTTCGGTCACATGGAACGAATAAGTAAAGAAATAACAGTAATACAAACTAATGAAAGATCGGGGAAAAATTGATATGACCAAGTATTTCAAATACTTGGGCGTGTTCAGGTCAGGAGTAAGAATAATCGTGTGTGTATGAGGAGATGCATGAATGTGGAAGAGGCGAAGATTTTTCGCAAAGACAGATTAAATGATGTTTAAGGATATAACTCTTAAAATAACCAAGTTTTGGTAATTTGTAGAATTTTATCCTTAAACGATCGTAATCAATACTTAATTAATACTTGAAAGCGGTCATGTTAGGAGTCGTAACAATCGGCGGGTATGTATGAGGAGATATATGAACATGGAAGAGGCGAAGAATGTTTGCAAAGACAGAGTGGTGTTTCGTTCTATTCTCTCTGCCTACCCCTGCGGGGAAGCGGCGTGAAAGTTAGTTAGGTTTTTTTAATTACTCTAAAAATTATAGTTTCACATATGGTGTTTAATAATTATGCGAAATGCATCGAACTTAACTGATTTCTTTGGAAAAGAGAAATGTTTGTAAAAGGGTTTTTTAATCTGAGTTTGTCTCTTCAATCAGCAACTATTCAATAAGTAAAGCTTGCTCTATAGTTAATAAACGAAGAGAAAAAATATCAATGTAGTTTGGCGTTAGATGGTGTTGAAATTCCCTGTGAAGATAGGTATTATATAATTTATAGGCCTCGCTAAGTGGCTGTAAAGCTTAGAGGTTAATGTGCCTGACGTCACTGGGACCGGATTATATACGGGAGGGTACAAAATTAATCACTACATCGGAAGATTAGAATTGGTGAATGTTACATGTGTGTAAAAAGTGATCACTTAAACAAGCCTATGACGGTCGTCAGCCCCGTAAATGCCCAAACTTACATATTATTCTTCATCTTTGATGAGATGTCAAAAAATAGCATCGGAAGATGTTATATTTTTTGCAAATGGCTTCGTACGTCAATCATATTTCAAATTTGTGAACAAGACGGCTGCAGTATACAAACAAATTGACAAAACCGGTACACATGTGTATTTATACTAGCGGCAGCTAGTTGAAAGATATCATAGTTTCCACATAACAGAAAAGATAAAAGTTTAAATATAGATTCCCAGTACTAAAAGTTTTTTTTCATTTAAGTTTTTATTTTTAATTTTTAACAAAATCGGATGATTTATTTTGCATCATCTTGAATTCGTTTGTATAAAAAGCTGTCTAGTTTATAAATCGCCCACTCCTTTCAAGAACGTCATAAATCAAAAAACTTGATTTTTCAGGAGAACGGTTTTAAAGTTTAAAAATATAATACAATGCATTAAAAATAAATATCAAGCCACTTATTGAACTTTTTACTGTGCAACAGATCTTTTTAGGTTAAACCTGAAGGTTTTTTCCCCATTTGAAAATATTTAATATATTTAAAAAAATTCATTAAACAAAACCTTTTCTTCAAAATGCAAAAACAACACTTTCTGACCTGTAGCGGGTGAATATTATGTTTAAAATATGCCTCTTTTGCTGGGAAATAGTACATTTTCTGGACATTCCGAAAACATGCACATCTGAAAATTGACGATTTTTGATTTATGACGTTCTTGAAAGGAGTGAGCGAAATGTCAAATATGATTGACGTACAACGCCATTTCCTAAAATTATAATATTTTCCAATAGGGTGATTAATTTTGAGCCACTCTGTACATCAATTAAGGCCCCGTAATCAATATCCCACGACTTTATTTTCTTCAAACCCAGGTAGCATTCAACGTCCGTCTCCGTGGTATAATGGTTAGCGTATTTATCTACCGTGCTGGAGGTCCCAGGTTCCGATTCCTGGGGTGCGGGTGAAAATAAATTTGAGTGACCTTGCACTCTGATATTTATTTAATATTACCCTGGACTAATCCCTGAAGGGCATAATTGATCGCCTTGCGTTTATATAAGTAACGGTCAAGATATCACTGCAGTGTGTATCAATACTATGCAGTGCCCTATGCACCATTGGGTATAGATAAGGGTTAGAAGAAAGAGAATAACATTTAAGGTGATTTTGTTTTTCTGAAATTCGTGAAAAAATAGATTTATATTCCAATTGAATATATGGTTTTGTCAAGAAAGGAATCATTGAAAGCTAAGGCATTAAAAAAATATATAATTTTTTTCTCTAAATATGTATTCTGAAAAAAAAAGCATTTATTGTTAGTTCTTTTATTTAGAATAAACATAAAATAAAAAATAATAATATATATTTTTTTAACTCCTTACCTTTCAATATCTCTTTTATTTTCAAAACCATATATTTATTTACATGAAAAACTAATTTAATAAAAAAACGGTGTTTTCAGAAGCAAATGTATATTGATTCACTTAATAAAATGGGCGTGGAGAGACGTGCGTTGCTTACTGAATTATATGTCTGCGAGTAAGGCGTTTGTGAAAAATAATCCAAAAAAATCTTACTTATTGATCCTTCTGATATTCTCCTTGAGCGCGTGGAAGTCGGGCCTGTCGGCGTCGTCGGGCAGCGGCGCGCAGCAGCGGCGCACGAGCGCGTCCACGGCCGCCTCGGCCCACGCGCTGCCCGCGCCGCCCGCCGAGCCGCCCGAGCCGCTGGACGCCAGGCTGCCCGCGATGCTGGCCGCCAGCCCGGGCGGGTACAGCCCCAGCTGGCTGCGCTCGTCGATCGAGTGCCGCGGCGAGATGGACAGCGGCGACGTGCCGCGGTGCCGGACGTCCGGCAGGCCTGGACACACAACGTCACAACTTAACATTTATTTATTTTCTCAAAATATTAATAAATCTAGCCAAAAAAATAATACATCATTTTGAGTGTGTCCAAATACTAATTCATAAAATCTGGATTATCTCCAATTACAAGAGTTATTTTCATATTATTTTTTGACATCTCATATTATTTTTTCATTTTATTTTTTGAGATGTCAAAAACTAATATGAAAAATAATATCATCTGGCGTTTCCCATGTGTGTGATTATAATCCAGTATTCGGACCCCACATACTAATATAAGAGTTTCTGCTTAGTAAAAAGCTTCTTTACATCTCACCTATAGATGTCTCTAGTGAAGTGCTAGTGATTCAAGAACAAGGTTTCTAAATTACAACCACGTACCCGTCTTTTCGTCAGGACAACCACTACAACAGCGTGCAAACTATACTACCCTTCACTACCATAGCACTATTCACACACTTAAAACCATACAAAATGTTTATCACATGCGATTTTAGTCGACCCGAGGACAAACATGCATTAGGGTCCTCGGTGACGGGTAGTATTGTTTGTAACCGCTAGACCTAATCTCGGTGAGTGGTTATATAATAATATTACTAACATTTAAAAAATGAAAGTAATTGTCTTTTTTTAAACTTCTAAATTTATCAATGGTAGAAATATGGAATTATTTTTAAAATTAATTACTTGTAATAAACACTTAATGACTTTTATTTTTATTATGCACGACTAATTTTAAAAACTCACAAATGTTTTCATCTACAGGTGAAAATTTAAATTAACGAGCAAAAAATATTTAGGAGTATATTTAGAGGTTGATAGGGTAATAAATATAGAGGAAGGGGGGCTTATTAACGGGATTTTTTGTTAAAGGAAACATAGATAATAATGGTGACGTATTTAGAAACAGCATATTATTAATTAACGTTTAATCTGAATGTAATTTTTATGTATTTCTAAATTTACTAAATTATTCATGACTTGACCTTTATTTGTAATAGAGTATAATAATAAAACTGTATGTGAGTCAAATGAGTGATTAGTTTCCATGATATGATTTGCAAATTCCAAAAAATAATTATATGATGGCGATGTCCTCTTATTCTAACTTTAAGACTTCTCGCAGTTTGGCCAGTATATTTTTTATCGCAGTCACCGTAAGATATGAAATACTGGAAATATACGCCTGAAAATCGCTTATCTATTTTACAATATCTTAACGTTCATTGGGAGGGGAATTTAACAGTGCAAAGTGGAAACACGACCATTTTATACAATTTATAGGTTTTTATTTCATACCCTTCTTAAATTGAGGGGAACCAATAAGAGTCCCATCCACTAACCCACAAAAAGGTGTCGGCCGATTGCCGACAGCAAATGAGGTATTCTGTTTTTTGTTAAAACCTTACCCCCACCAAGCTTCATTTAGGCCCAGTTCGCAGGCAGCTGAACTGCACGAATTCTCCCCATATAAACTGTATGTACATTTTTTATTAAAGATTTCTTTTTACACTGGTTTAAATTGATAGTGCAATTTAAGTATTTTTGATCAATTTGCACTTCTTAAAGCCTCATTTACACATGATAACCCTTGGCTTGATAACAACTTTATTCGCCAGATAATTATTTTCATCAAGTATTTCAAATACTTGATAATAAATAAATTGAAATAATTGAAATAAAATTTCAATAATAATATTAATAAATCAAAGTAGTCAAAAGTCAAAATAATCGTCGGGTAAGTATTAACGTGGAAAAAGCGAACGTAATTTTCAAATACATATTAGTTTTTATAAGAAAGAGGAAAAAAAAGTTTCACAACATTTTGGGTGAGTCCAAATCGTTGTTCACAAATCTGAGTTTCTCCACTTGGGAGTTATTTTACATTTTGACATCCCAACATAGGTGAAGGAGAATATATTAATCTGGGTATTTACAGGCATTACGACCTGCCATAAGTTGGTTTAAGTGATCACTTTATACACCTGTATCCATAATTGAAAACCACACTACGGAAAGTTTTGGAGCTCATACCTATATCATATTATTCGCACATCACTTCCTGTTTAAATTTGCAATTTAAGAATTGTGAAGAAGGATTTAGTCACACCCAAAATATTGTGAAATAACTGGTCTAATTGTCAGCTACATCAAAAATTAAAATCACTTTTTCAAGTGTCTCCGAGTTTGTAAAATAATTCGGTTAGGATCTTGAGCACAATAAAATGAAAGGGTATTTGCTAAATAAATGTTTCCGTGTTTATAAAAAAAATAAAAAAAAAAACATTACTTTTCCTTAACATTTGAAAAAATATATATTTCATAGTATTTGTAGGTAGGATGTTTTCAAAATGCTAAGTTCCATTAATTTTAATAACCAGAGCAAAAGTGCTGCGTGTGAGCAAATTCTTAGCTTATTCCAAATTCTTCGGAAAATAATTGTGTCACCAAGTCTTGTTTGTACGGGCTTTTACGCACACTTAGCTGTAAAGCTATTTTTGTTCGCTATTAGGCGCCGAATCATTAATTCATCCGGAAAACTGGCGAAGAGGGCTTAGGAGTATAGATTCTCTCTTAAACAAACGAAACATTTACAGCTGGGTGGATTTTATAAAAGCCTTAAGTGGAAGTTGACAAACACAGAATTTGACCTACCCTACCGTTTTATGTCTTCTTTTACGCCTACCCAATAAAAAGGCTTTTAAATAAAATTTTCAGAATAATTGTTATGAGCAATAAAATGTAAAAATCTTTTTCCACAAAAACAGATTTAACCTTCAAAAGATTGATATCAAATATAAAATCGGTTTCCACAAATGATGGATTTAAGATTCATGTGATTGATATCAAGATGTCAATAAAATGTTTAAATCTTTTTCAAAAGAATGAATTTACCTTTCGAGGGATTGATATCAAATATCAGTATAATTTAAAACTCTTTTAACACAGTAAATGGATTTGACTTTCGAGGGATTGATATCAAAATATCAATATAATTTAAAACTCTTTTAACACAGTAAATGAGTTTATGTATTAATTTTAAATCAAACACAGATTTTTTGAGTCTACTAAGTTGTATTTTATTTACAAAAATATGGCCATGTCAATAAATTCTTCCTTTCCCAGAAAATAAATATAAGGGTACATACCTACACCCCCCATTAGCTACTGTTGTCTCCCATAAATTATTGCTGCACGTGTTAAAACTGTCACTTAGAATTGTATAGCTACATAAGGACCGTAGTCCATTTGATCTTCACATTCGTTTCCTAACATGGCGAAACAATTATCACAATATAATTTTTTATGTGTTTTTGTTAATAAAATACAACTTAGTAGACTCAAAAAATCTGTGTTTGATTTAAAATTAATACATAAATTAAAATGGAGTTCTACAAATTAAACGCCAAATCAATATAATGTAAAACTCTTTTAACACAGTAAATGGATTTGACTTTCAAGGGATTGATATCAAAATATCAATACAATTTAAAACTCTTTTAACACAGTAAATGGGTTTGACTTTCGAGGGATTAATATCAATATAATTTAAAACTCTTTTAACACAGTAAATGGATTTGACTTTCGATTGATTGATATCAAAATATCAATTTAATTTAAAACTCTTTTAATACAGTTAACGGATTTACCTTTCGAGGGATTGATATCAAAATATCAATATAATTTAAAACTCTTAAAATGCAGTTAACTTATTCAACTTTCGAGGGATTGATATCATAATGTCAATATGATGTAAAAATCTTTTTACACAGTAAATGTATTTAACCTTCCAGAAATATCTTGACATATCAATAGATATCAATTCGAAAGCCAAGCTTCCATATTCAATACTTTACATTTTGACCTAAAGATGGCAGTTAAGCTTCCGAAACTAGTTGTCATCAATAAACCAATTGGAAAAATAAACTTTCCTTAGTAATTTCATGATGTCATGTTTTTTCATAGTAGTATAATGTAAAAATCTTTTCCCACAAATAATCGATTTAACTTTTGAGGGATTGATATCAATGAACATCAAATTTCAACTCAAAATCAGGTATAAATAATTTAAATATTATTATAATTAAAAATCTTAAAAAAGGTCATATATTATATTATTGGGCTAAATTGTTTGAGCCGTTTTATCAAAATATCGTTTCAAGGATCCTCAATACTTTTCTCGCTTACTGTATCTTTTATGTACTTTACTAACTATACTCTAAATAAATGCCTTTCCTTAAATGAAAAAGGATTCTTAGGAGTAAATATTTGTGATTCAAAAGACTTTGGAATATTAATTTTAAGGCTGTGAAACTTTTAAGGGAAATTGAATGTAAATACAAAATGACGATTGTATATATACATTGTCTTTGGCTGTATAATAAATTACACAATAAATTGATATTTTGAAGACTTTTCTAAAAACAATACTAAAACTAACAAAATCAAATTTAATTTATGTGTACCAGCTGTCACAAACTCTGTATTAAGCATGAGAAAAGAGTTAAACCCTCCTCCATTTAAATCCGTTAAAAAATTAAACGTCAGTTATCTTCCCTACCCTTTATAATATTCATTATAATACGAAGAATGATAAACCTTCTGTAAAAAAAGTGTTCTAACTTTTGTAATGTTTACTCAAATTTAATCCTATTTCAACGTTTTTCTTCCTCGGTGAGCATTCATACGGAAATGTCTATTTATTTTAAATATCAAACGTTAAATACTGTGACAGAATCTACCTTAAATACCTACGAAGATAAACGATGTGCAAACATATATAATATAAGTAAGCCTGAACATCTAAGTGACACTAAGCCTGTCAGTCAGCTGAGCACACGCTATGTGCGGAAATACTCAACCGCTTTTTCTTTACGGGAAGGCTTTTAAAGCTTAGAAATAAAATCATTTTCGAGTAAAGCTTGGAGCTTTATTGGACATATACAACATACCTTAGGGAAATCGATCCCACCGAAGAAAACCCTTTAGATAACAGATATTTATCTATAGAATGTAGCCATTAGTGTAGTTTTCTATTCTCTTTGCCTATCTCCGAGGGAAGCGGTGTGATGGTTAGTTTGTTAGTTAGGTAAAAAGTTTTATTTATTGTTTCGGCATTAACTTTGTGGTAAGACATGTTACAATGATTAAAGAAAACACTTCGTTTTTTACCACTTGAGTTTATAGACTACATGTTATTATACAGACCTGAATGATGGAAGTTTAACTTCTGAAACATGCAGTCTATAATAAAACTCAAGTGGTAAAAAACGAAGTGTTTTCTTTAATCAAGGTAAAAAGTTATTTCATTCATTGATTCAGCTCAGTCACTGTTTGAAAAAAATATTTTTGATTTTTTCAAGAGTTCGCTAACCATTTGATATATAATGATCACACATAAAACAACTCTCTTAAAAATATAAATACAAAAAGTCATTAACTGTACCATTTTAAAACAAAAGTATTATTCATAAAAATATAAGTTAAAATCAATACCTAGTTAGAAAAATAAAAATGACCTATATTTTTGTCTATTGTCTACGTTCCCACTGATAAAAAAATAACAAATTAATTAATATAAGTAAGAAATATTTTAAATCCCCTCTAAGTAATAATAGCTAAATTAATAAGAAACAGCTCCTACTCTCTCTTCATCATTCAATATCCCAACCACGCGGTATTTGTATGTATCGAAACACATGTTACAATAGATTTAAACAATATTACTTGAATAAATAACAAATGCACATTAAGTATATGATTGAATGAAAGAAATAAGCTTTTTTTATATGAAAAGCATTCTAAACTTTGTGGTATGGTAATATAACATTATTCTTATCAATCATCTTTCACTTTATGCGATACTACTTCTTTGTTTAAATAGTATTACACAAAGTGAACGATGAATGATAAGGAGAGTGTAAAAGTGTTCTTGCTAATACAAATTTCTGCAGCAGATACGTTTCCTTTCTTATCTGAATGTTGATGTTTTGAAGCGACGTCCTCATTAAGAAGCGGCTATAACGACGTTTTGTTAAAGTATGTTTTACAACGTAAACTCTCAAATAACCCGGAAAACATGAAAGCATCAGGTATCTCGTCTGCTTAATGAAGGACAAAAGCTAATCTTACCCTTTGTATTATGTATGTATGTACCAGCAGGGAAGTTTTGCTCGTATTACGCCGTGCGTAAATGTGAGTATGTGAGAATAGCAAAGAAATGAAAATTTAAAGTTTAAAAAAAATCATAACATTAAGTAGAAATTAATAAAAAAAATTATATCAGCTTTCCCAAATATCCATATATTGATATGAATGGCATCTATAAAGTAAATAATTTTCTCTTGTTGATTTGGCAGTCACTTTGCGGTATTATCAATTTTTATGAAAATATTTGTTGGTGAATCCCACTATTTATAAAACAGAGATATTTACCAAGTAAAATTTGAATCGATAAAGTAAATTATGTCAAAATTTATTTTAAATATAAACGATATTTATTATTTGTTATACCCAGTCACGCGTTGCTGTAGTTCAGTCCGATTAAATGAAAAAGTAAAACAAGAGATATCATGAAGTGTATTAAAAATTTTGTAAACTGTTCAGAAAAATGATGTCTGCCATGAGCAACGTGAAGTATTACGTGTATGTGTCAAAACGTTAAAGTAATTAGTGAACAACTTTTATTGTTGATTGAAGATTTCGAACAAAAAAAAAACATTTCCATATTTATTTATGTACATTCATTAAAATTATACAACAAAATAAAAATAAAAATTGCCATGTCAATAAATTCTCCCTTCCCCGAAAATAAATATAAGGGTACATACCTACATCCCCCACTACTTTATGAACAAACTAACCTTAGGTCTTCACTACTGCTAAATATATTTAAATAGACTATTACTGTACATCATCTCTCTCTATGTAAACGCTTGCATGATGCGTTATTGATAAACTAATAATTACATCTACATATAAAAATTCTTAAAAATAATATTACCAACAATTGTATTAAAATCTCTAAAATATGGCCATGTCAATAAATTCTTCCTTTCCCAGAAAACAAATATAAGGGCACATACCTACATCCTACATCCCCCATTAGCTACTGTTGTCTCCCATAAATTATTGCTGCACATGTTAAAACTGTCACTTAGAATTGTATAGCTACATAAGGACCGTAATCCATTTGATCTTCACATTCGTTTGATAATGCCCTAACAAGGCAAAACAATTGTCACAATGTAATTTTTTATGTGTTTTTTGTTAATAAAATACAACTTAGTAGACTCAAAAAATCTGTGTTTGATTTAAAATTAATACATAAATTAAAATGGAGTTCTACAAATTAAACGCCAAGTCAATAAATTATACAATAAGCTTAAATTATTATACCGGAAGTCCATTGAAATTACAAGCTTAATTTGAACCATGTACCTGAAATTATTTATTCATGAGCTAGTTTTCAGGATGTTTCCGGATACTACGTAATTACATGAAACCTATTTCCTTATTAAATAATACATTAGGGGAGCTGAGTTTATATTTTAAAGATTATTACTATAAGGTTACTAAAATATATTAGTCTATACATTTGATGAAGAAAACATTATTACATTCTAACAAATATTTACACACAAAGTCATTTAAGAAAAACATTAAATGACGTGTTTATATGTTTCTGAGTCACGTTTTCAAAGCACGTCAAACATTAGGACGAAATTCATTATTTCCGATTGATCTCAGACAAACAATAAAGGTACCGTTATTAACCAAAGGTCGAAGCGCGCACATCCATAATGTTTTACTCTTTAATCGTTAGCGCATGCGCAATGCCCGTTAGAGGGCAAGATAATCATATGACAAGGGGAATTACGAACAAGTTAAGGATATTCAAAGCCAATTATCGAAGAGACTCGAAAATCACACTCAGCGAAAATTTAGAAAAATATTTTTTTTATTTTTTAGCTCTAAATATTCAAAATTTTTTAATATTAGAGTTTTGATGTATGATTGGTAAATATATTTTTTAAAGTATTATTTTCAAAATCTTAAAAATTTACAAAGTAAGATTATTGTTTTATTTTAGTTGATTGAAATACATACAAATGTTAAAAATATTAGGATATTTAATTGTTTAATAATAATAATAATAATAATAAATCCCTAACCGCACCCCAATGGTGCATAGGGTACTGCTTCATATAAACGCAGTGTTATCTCGATCGATTACACATGAAGGAAAGGTGATCAGCCCTCCACTTCAGGTACCAGTCCAGTGTAATATTGAATAAATATTAGAGTGAAAAAATCACTTATATTTATTGAACCCCCCTGGGAATCGAACCCGGGATCTCCAAAACGGTAGCCGAGCATGCTGACCATTACACTACGGAGGCGGACAAAATGTTTAAAATTAATTGTTTAAAATAAATAAACGTGAGTAAAATTATAAAATTATAATAAATACAGAGGAAGACCGAAAAATTCTAGGCATGATCAATAATGTCAGATACTTGAAAGCGGTCAGGTAAGGAATAATTGAAATAATCGGCGGGTATGTATGAGGAGATGCATGAACGTGGAAGTGGCCAAGAATGTTTGCAAAGCCAGAGTGGTGTGGCGTTCTATTCTCTATGTCTACCCCTGCTGGAAAGCAGCGTGGTGGTTATTCTGTAAGTATACTAGTTAAAATTAAATTTAAGAAAAAAAAATATTAATATGAATAAACCAGAGAATAAAAGCTTTATTAAAGTTCAGTTCAATAAATTTGCACATTAATTATGTAAGCGAGGTATATTATTCACTTATAAGAGATAACGGTGTAAAAAGCCAGTGTGTACACATGTATGTAATAAATTTTAGTAAAAGGAGTTTACTCAGGAATATAAACCCTGCGATTTTATTATTTAGTACTATATTTTGGTAACAATTTAAAGTTTGATACAATAATACAATAAATTAAAATGAATAATGAAAATATGTGAAAGAAATAAACGTACGTTGAGCAAGAAATAAAATAAATCTTTGCAAAAAACCAGGTGAAAAAAAATATTCGAATATTATTTTCGTTTATAATTTATTATTAGATTAAAACCAATATTTTTAGCTTTTCCACTTTTTTATTTGACCAGCGACCGGGTTTCGTCGTTACCGACATCATCAGACTGGTGATGATGTCGGTAACGACGAAACCCGGTCGCTGGTCAAATAAAAAAGTGGAAAAGCTAAAAATATTGGTTTTAATCTAATAATAAATTAAAAATGCAATTCCATCACGAAGTGTCAGTGGATAATATAAATCTATTTTCGTTTATGATAAATTAATTAACAATGAATTTTAAATCATGCTTTTTTCAATTATAATTTGTTTTGAATAAATAGTAATATTAAAACATGAAAAAAACACTTAAGATTTTCAAATTCTACTATTAAATATTGTGGTATATCTTCGTAAACCAAATATTCAAAAAAGTTTAATTGCTTATTTTCTTTACGAAAACTGAAATAAACGTAAGCGAATAAAGCATCAAAATCCATCAGATATTTTTATGTGTTTTATTAACTTCTTTTTTTTTTCGCTGCTCTTATATTTAAAAAAATGGTACAATTTTGTACAACTATGAATGTAATTACTTACGCAAAAACAATTTTTGTGATTATAGAAATTGTTTAAACTTAACATGGTTTTTGTTTATAAAAATTGTTCTTTCTATCGGATATTATGTATTTGTAGGTTTAGACCGAAGAAAATAATTTTTCCCTTAATTAGGACGTGTTTATTAAAACACCGCTTTATTAAGCGATCTACGCCAAAGCTTACACAAACGTAAATTTGCTATGAACGCACATATATGTATGTTAACAGCAATAAATTTCACCCCAGCGGTAAATTGGAAAAGTTAATGAAGCATTAACTTAAAACGACAAGAATTCATTAAAATATATGGTTCATCGCCTATGGCTTTTGATTATTTTAAATTACGATACAATGGATGGCCTAATATTTAATATTTTCAGTGCATTATCAAAACAAATTTAAATATTTTGATCGAGAAAGAATTTTTATGCTAGTATTTATGTTTTAATGGATTATTTAATATGCAAACGTTGCCATTATAATTACCTTAGCCCTCCCTTCCCGGTGTTGTATACCTTTTACACATTGCTTCTAATAACCATCAATATATCTTTAAATATAATAAATGCAAGGCTCAGATTTTAGGTATTCCTACAGAAAATAATAAAGCAATAATTTAAAAAATAATATTATTAATAATCAGATTTTATCGGGTACATCGGAAGTATTTTGTGAATATCGGAAACAAATTCCCGTATAAACAGCGCGTGAAGAGTGTGCGGGAACCGCGACAGTATATTTGCATCTCACTCTTGTATACTTCTACTGTGAAAGCGTGAGGAGCTCAAAGCTCAATGATCTCTGGCGAGCGGCAGTAGTTTTTAGGCTTCCGACAAGAGTGGACTTATGCTTGTTCCGTGAGCGTTACTAGATTTTTAAAAATGTTTTCAGCAAATAATTCTGCGTTATTATTATTTTTTTACTTCATTTATAATTAATTAAGGGGATTAGCTATGAATGTCCGTATTTAAAAGATTTAAAATCGATAATTTTTAATTGTCTAGTAACGACTCAACACCGGGACGCTCGTTTTTATTTTAGCACCGGAAGGGAAAGGTTAACGTATTAAAATGCAGCATTTAGGTGGCCAAAGAAGAATATTAATAGTTTGGATCAGTCAGACATTATTTCTCAGACGAATATGCGGTAAAAAGATGTACCAAATGATAAAACAAGGAATAAAATGCATCGCCGACATAAGTATTATACGTGAAATCAAGAACGGATTGTTGAAATGGTTTAAACATGTGGAAAAAATGATTATAAAACAAATGTTAAATAATTTATGGGGCGAATAAAGTTCGAAATGGAAGCAGAGGAAGAAAGAGAAAGACTTGAAAGAAATATTTAATCTTAAATAAGAAATCATTTATTTCACTCACTTTTAATTCATTGAAGATTTATTTTTATTAAATCATGGTTTTTAACCCCTGCACTATTGTGTCAATAACATTTTGTGTAGCCTCCCATCAGTTTGATGATGTCAGTAACTGGTCACTAGTCTAATAAAATATATGGAAAAAACTATATTATGTAGCAGGTATTTTATTATATGTACTTTAATTCCGGATTTGGACCTAAGACCATTTTACGTGATGTGTTTGACCTTATGTTTGATTATTTAACTATCAACAAAAATTCTAAATTACATACGATTCAGTGCTCCATGCGCCACTGGGTGCGGATCAGGGTTGTAGGAAAATTATTCAAAATATTTCATGCTGTGACATTATCTTAAATAATTATTTTGTGTATGCATGACAAATTTATTACTCCGAAGGCTAGAAATTTCTCAAGGGAACATTTCATAAATAAATTTATAAGGATGTGAATCCTTGATATTTGGAAGGAAGAAAATATTTTTGTACGTGAGGCGCGAAAATACATGAAATAAATATCCTTCAAGGCCATCATACACCAAAATTAAAATTATCTTTTATAAATTAGAGAATTCATTTTTCACCAAAAAGTGATAAAAACAAATAACAAACCATGACGCCGTATCTCTGCAGGGGTAGCCAGAGAGAATAGAACGCCACACCAATCTGTCTTTGCGAGCAATCATCGCTACATTCATATTCATCTCTTTATATATAGCCGGTAATTATGAGAGTTCGTCATCTGACTTTTATGCCGGATTTTAATGTTTTCTTTATCTTTCGATATCAATAAAAATCTTGAAATAAATTTCTCTTAAGTATATTAAAATCCAATATTTAAAACGAAAATTGGACACATTAAAAAAATATTATTTTTATATTTCATCGTACATATATAACGTGGTAATATTTTCCTTAAAATATTCCGTGTAAATAATATGTAAAGTGGGTGTATAATAATAAAAAAAAAACAATGTGTTTCTTTGTACTTAAAGTTTATAATTAAAGTTTATTCTTAATTTATCTTTATAATATTTTTCTATCTATCTATCTATCTGATTCTGACAGTTCAGAATAGTATATTTTTTCTATCTGATGTCTTTTGTTTTATTCAGCGCGACGCATGCGACATCTGGTGGTAGATCTGTTTTATGTAGGTACTATATGTAAGTACTTAATAAAATGTATAGGTAGGTACCTAGGTATTTTATTACACATATAATAAAAATTACAATTATGCGCCCTTGTTGAGTTTTTTCATGCCAAGGGCACATTTAAAAATTAAACTTTAAACAATTTTAAAAAAGAAAAACTTTTATAACTTTCAATCAAATTACGACAGGCCGAGCGATCTTTTTTTCAGATTTGCCCACCTCAATATTCAATTTTTGAGCTTTTTTATAGTAAGCTTTTTTCAGCGATTTTATTTTATAAACTGTTTTTTTAAAAAAGTAAAATAATTTGCTTTCCAAAGAGATATTTAAAAAAAATACTTATATCCTCGACCCATTATGAATTCCGCAGACTGCATACAAACTTTATAATGAATCATAGTTTATTCATCATCGTGAATAGAACTTCCCCTATTGATAGCTCCTCTTCTCAAGAGAGCTAATTATTTTGCAAACTCCATTATCATGGCGAACTCTCACGAAATTCTTAATGGAATTTTTAATGTTTTCTTTATAGAAATCTTCATAAAAATTCCATTATTCAATTAAGTCAGTTTAACTTTTGATCAGTTCTAATTTGAGAAAAATTAAAAAGCTCTTCTATATAATTTCATAGCATCAAACTGTTGAAAATACAATTCTTTTATTAAATTCTTTCATAAGTACATAATACCACGGGGTATCCCCATATGTTTAAAAAAAAATTTAAAAAAAAAAAATAATAATAGTAATAATAAAACCCTTATCCGCATCTAAACGCAGTTTTATCTTGATCGTTTACTGGATCGTTTAATAGATGGCGCTACCATTGCAGCAAAAACTTTATATTTACTTTTCATATAAAAAAGTGTGTATTTCAATTTAAAATGCACTTTCATCATTTTTAATAATGGCATTTTAACTCAGATAAAAAAAATCATAATAGTCTGTTAGTAATTTAAGGATTTATAACAATTTTAAGTTACGAAAACACATTCTTACTTTTTCACAAAGCTTACTAACCATGACGCTTAGAGATAGGCAGAGAGAATAGAACGCTACACCACTCTGTCGTATTACGAGTTTTATTTTGCCATAGTCCCCCATTTAGATACATTACAACAAGTCCAGTGGTCTAGGGTTAAAACCGTTTATTAGTAATAAATCCAGGTATTTCATAATTAATATGAAATACAACAGATTTCTGCATGTACTATACAAACATAAATTCAATGAATTATTCAACGGTACAAAATACGTGTTACATTAATTTTGCGAAGTCCACCATTTTGTATATTTTCGAGGAGTAATCATTTATTAATCGCCGTTCAATCTGAAAATCTAAATTGTTTCAGTTAGCGGCAAAGACGGGACCCATTTCAGTAATTGAAACATAATTGATAATCAAACCGACTGAACGGGTATTATCGATTTATTAATGAATCAGATGGAATTTTACATGTAATAGTGTATTTTGTGATACCCCTATTTTGTTTGATATATTATTTATTGATTTGGAATTAACATTGTGAAATAACAGAATCGAGATATTAAAAAAAATACAAAAAACACTCGTATAACACCAGTTTTCAGTTTATTTTGAAACAACTGTAAAACATATTAAGTTATATTTATCATTTGATTTTTATTTTCACCTGTATAAAATTTGCGATAAATAACTGTTACGCACGTTAAAGAATATTAATACTTTTTAAAGCTGGCAAAAGTAAGGTAATGCTATCCGGAGTGTCCTACCCATGGACGTTATTCTCTTTTCCGTTTCTTTAGTATCTTCAATTACTTCTTTTTTTCCCCAATAGTAGTTCCCCTTGAGCTCCTTCACTTACGCCATCTGCACACTACTTCACATATTCCTCTCTAAGAATTTGCAAAACGGGACTGTTAATCATGCTTTCATATAATCAGCGATCGAGTAAACACCACACAAATCCGATGCGGTGCCCTTTCATTATGTTTAATAATATATTTAATGATAATTTATCATAGTGTTTAGAAAAACGTTAAAAAAATAAATTTCGCTATCACATATCTAGATAAATAATATATTTCTTTAAAGCTAGTATTACATTTTGTTCGAACTGACAAAAATATGATAAACTTTTTTAAATCTTTTTTGGTAAAGGATAATATTGAGATCTTCTAATCTCCCTACATATTTTTTTAAAATCTCAAATCACTTCGAATATCAATTTTACATTAAAGAAAAAATATTTTAACGATTCTTTAGTTGGTACAATGATTTACAACACTCAAAAATTGTAAAAATGAAATACGAAAACATTTGAGAAATAGAAACATAAATGTTAACAATTGAATAAACTATTTTTAATAGTTATAATAATTTTAAAAGTAAAATAATTATTAATTGGTTGTAAATCAATATTTATTGAGCCAAAAAGCTTGATAATGTGTTATTCAAAAGGGTTAAAAAAAAGGGTTAAAAAAAAGTGTTTTAAACTTGGGTTTTCATCCTTGTGAAAATATAACATTATTTCAGAATAAAATTTAGTAAAGAACTGGAAAAACAGCTCATTTTAACAAAGAAATGAGCAAGTTAAAGTCATGTCGCATAAAAAGGTTATAGAACTGGTCTAAACGAGAGAAGAATGAAAATTACTACCCCAAAAGAGAGAAAAGCACAGTTCTAAGGTTCACAATCCTAATAAAAGTATTTTGTAATTCTTATCACGTAAGACTAAGGTAGATTCTATAAGAAGTAGTAATCTTTTACTCCTGGTTTACGTTAAATCGTACACAGTAGATCTTTCCGTAGATTGCGGTTAAAGTTAATTTTACGATCCAAATATTAAATGCGACCAACAAAAACTATTTTCACAAAACCAACGATTTAGAATATATTGTATTATTTTTTGACACCTCAACATAGATGAAGAAGAATATGAAAGTCTGGGCATTTACGGGGCTAATGACCGTCATCGGCATGTTAAAGTGATACTAAAGCGAATGCTACACTTTATACACGTGTAGCATTCGCCAATTCTACCCATGATTGACAACGATACTACTCAAATTCTTGAAACTTTATATATATATTATTTTTTGACATCTAACCAAAGATGAAGAAGAATATGGAAGTCTGGGCATTTACGGGGCTGACGACCGTCATAGGCTGGTTTAAGTGATCACTTTACACACGTGTAACATTTACCAATTCTACCCATTATTGACAACCACACTACTCAAATTCTTGGAAGTTCTATATATATGAACCAATTTAGAAACCTCGTTCTTGAATCACTAGAACTTCACTAGAGACATCTATTGGTGAGATGTAAAGAAGCTTTTTACTAAGCAAAAACTCTTATATTAGTATGTGAGATCCGAATCCTGGATTATAATCACACATATGAGAACTTCCAAGAATTTGAGTAGTGTGGTTGTCAATAATGGGTATAATTGGTGAATGTTACACGTATGTAAAGTGATCACTTAAACCAGCCTATGACGGTCGTCAGCCCCGTAAATGCCCAGACTTCCATATTCTTCTTCATCTTTGATGAGATGTCAAAAAATAATATGAAAATAACTTCTGTAATTGGAGTTAATCCAGATTTTGTGAACAAGTATTTGGACACACTCAAAATGTTCTATATATATTGTTCAAATTTAAAACAAATTGCTTGAATTGACTAGAATTTACTAGAAACGTCTATGGTGAAATGAAAGAAGCTTTTTATTGAGGCAAACTCTTACAAACTCATTTATTTGTATATACGTGAGGTCCAAATCCTGGATTATAGTGTAATTGTTATTACAGCATTTGGACACACTCAAAAATTTGTTAAAAAGATTAAGAATATGTTAGTGTTGAATAATTTTCAATATTTTTTGGCAGATACCCTAAGTTTTTAAGGCAATGATAGCTTATTTATAAATTTGTAATTAGGTTTTACTTGGTAAATACCACTTTTTTATAATCTATTGTGACACCTATTTTGATGCATTCAGCATCATTTTCAAATACCGTATATGATGTTAAATTCATAACTACACATGTCACAATAGTTTTTTTTTAATGGTATGTACCAAGTAAAACTTTAATTAAAAAATTGATAGATATTTAACACAAAGTAACTGCCGACTCAACTTATACTTATTTATTTCTGCGGACACTTTTGTGAAAAATTGAAAGCACTGTAATTATTTTAGAAAAATTGGGATGATTTTCAATTTAACTGTTTTTCTTGCTTGTAAACAAAGTATATTTAAAAAAATATATAAATATTCTAGATAACATAATTATATATTTTATATATTAAAAGCATTGTTGAGAAAAAATACTACTTCGTGAGTATCGGTTTCGAAATAATAAAAATTGAACAATAAATGACAAGGAGAGTGTTAATATAAAAATAATTTTCGATAATTTACATGGCGCCACTTTTACAAAATACTACCCTAAGAGCGCTAGTTGTGATATTATATGATATGTAGTTTCGAAATCGAAATGCAAACTCTCAGACAAATGTGCGCCAAACCGATGTATGATAATAAATGTTTGAATTGTGAAATCAGCAACAATTATTTAAATAATATTTTTATATGATTAAAAAATTTTATATAACTTTTTTTCTCGATTAACATCTCCAGAAAATTAACAAAAAGTTAAAAATCGTGGAAATTAGTTTTTATCATGTTTTCGAATAATTGCTTAAGTAAAACGAATATCATTTACATTTAAGGCAGTCGAAAAAAGGGCGTGGAAGATATTATTTTCGAGGAGAAAATTGTTTGTCTCGTAAAATATTTAATATTACATCATATCATCCCTTCCTTGGTTTCTTTTCCTTTCCCCTTCGACTCCTTACCCTATCAAACTTCCTTGTCATCCCCGTTTTCTTCAATTTACAATTTCATAAGTATATTATACAATATTGCTGTTATATTATCGTTCAAACTGATAATTTTTGTAAATATTTTTTCCACCTCTATACCTATTTTACAAGCACTAACTGCCCACAAATCTCAAACCTTGAATAATAATACATGTGTTTTTTGAATGGTTGAAAAATATTTATTTCAGCAAAGCAATAAACCCGCTTGTGTACATTTAATTATATACAAGAAGCTAAATAAAACATTATTTCTCACGATTTTTTAATCCGGTACTTTTTAATATAAAAAACTAACTAACTTACCATCATGCCGCTTCCCCACAGGGGTAGGCAGAGAAAATAGAATGCCATACCAATCTGTCTATGCAAACATTCTTCGCGTTTTCCACATTTATGCAAATCGTCATACATAACCCGCTAATTATTCTGACTCTTGACCTGACTACTTTCAAGTATTTGAAAACCTTGATCATGCCAAATTTTCTTGGGTCTTCTTTTGCGTCTATTACCAAACACATTCACCTCATAAATTAGTTTTACTTTTCTTTCATCACTCGTTCGATTCATATGCTCAAACCATCTTAACACACCTTTCTTAAATTTATCTATCATGCTTATTTCTTATTTCCTTTTGGCACCATTTGAACATCTGTCATACATCGTTTTGCCTCACATTCGTCTAAGAAATTGCATTTCAACTCCATTCAGTTTACTTTCATCGTTCTTTTGCCGACTCCATGCTTCACTTCCATACATTAGGGTTGGAACCAAGACTCTAGCGTGCATTAATTTTTAATCTGCTTTTTGGTAACTTAATTGCTTTGTTTCGTTTTGCGGTAAAATATTTTAGGGGTAAATTCCATGAAATCGGAGAAGGATGGGAGATCTATCTACTTTAGTATAAAGATATAATCTACAAAGAATTGACCTTATATCTGAGAGGCAATATCGATTAGCTATTTGGCATGTAAAACTTAAAGAAAAATGGAGTTGACAGAAGAATAATTATTTAAATAAATTATATATCCATCAAGACCAAAGATTCCCAATTTTTTCGATACTTCACACCCCCTACCCAAAATTTCTCTGCAAATAGGGAAAGGAAATTGTTAGATGGTCCCCTGATAGAGAGAAGGAAGGATAAAATTATATGGTCCACTCTCCAGCCTTCCTAGGGCCTCTAATGTCCCTAAAGGACCTCCCCTAGACCCAATGGCAAGCGGTAATAGACTATCTAGGCTTAAGCATTTACATTTTTCTTTGAATAAAAGACCTAGCTTATTTCTTTGACACTTATTTAAAGGGGTTGAATATAATTTAAATGTACCAATCAAAGACGTTTCTTTAAAAAAATAACCAATAAAATTACTTTTCTTGAATGTTTTATGCAGATATTTTGTATTTTGCACATTTAATAAAACTGAAACTTCGTTTTTAACCACATTTATTTTTGCTACTTTTTCGGTATCGACAAGCACCTTTTCATCTCATCTAAATATGAGAAGGTGCTTTTCGAAGCCAGTAAAGCACCATAAATAAAAGTTGTTGAAAACAAACCTGTGATTTAATTTATTAAGTGAAATAAAATTGTTTTGTAATTCATTAAAATCGATCATTCAATAGTACCCATTTCAATTTTTTGGCATTTTTGTAAAAGCAATACTTTATTTGTTACGAGCGTTATTTAGTTTCAATGTCGATAAGTGTGGAATTTTGGCACGGTGCTTTTATCTTTTAAGATTTGCAGGTGTAAAGCCTTCTGACATATCATCGGAAGGGTGAGTAATCCAATAACAGATGATGAAAAAAATCAATATAATTAAAAAATAAATATATAAACGAGCCATAAGACATATTAAAGTTCAGAAAACGATTTATTTTCTAAAAGTTCCTATATTTTCTTATAAATACTTTAATCATTTCAGCTTTTATTTAAAGCTTTTATTGGGTCTTGAAACTAAATCACCATGTTTCAAGTTCTAGCAAAAAACGCTACAAAATTTAAGATATAAATCTAGGACCTTGTTTTCTTTTCATTCTTCAGCACGGAGAATTATTGTGCTGTGTGAAATTTCCCAGCGAAATGATGTACATATTCTTTTATTTGGAATTTGCGGGACAAAAAATATGCTAAAGAGAGATATTGGTTGGGATCGGCGGAAATTTTAGCAGTGTTGAAAATAAACCTCACTCCTAAATAAGTTTGGCTTAAAGGACTTTCCATTTTCATTTCAGCCGAAAAATTTCAACTGCTGTTTTTTGTATAATTCAGTAAAAAAATTAAAATAAATAATTTTTCGATAGAAGACTTTTAAACTTTGTGACTTAAAAGAAAATTCTTCTTAATTTTATTTTTAATGATTTTTCGTAACTTGCTAAAACTAGAATATAATACAAAATATTTTATTAATTGAGTAAGTCGGCAGTCAGATTATGTTAAAACATATTTGTTTTAATTTAAGTTTTACTTAATAGATTTATACTATCCACTGGCACATCGTGATGGAATTGCATTTTAATATATTATTAGATTAAAACCAATATTTTTAGCTTTTCCAATTTATTTTTTTATAATTTATTTTTTTATATTTTAAAATAAAGTGGAAAAGCTAATTTTTTTTTTTCAAATCTAATAATGTATTAAGTTTTACTTGGTAAAAACCACATTTTCTTAAAATCCACTGTGACACGTGTTTCGATAAATTTCGCATTATTTTAGATTTTAAATGTGTTTTGTGCGGAATGCATCAAAACACGTGTCACAACAGATTTTAAGAAATAGTGGTATATACCAAATTAAACAGAGATAAAAAATGGGTAGACTTTGAAAATAAAATATGTTGGGTGGGATACTTGACTAAATTGGTGAAGAACATTGCTCCCCCATTCTTTCTTACCCTTACCGCACCCGATGTTGTATTGAGCACTGCATCGTTTTGATGGAGTGTTATCTTGATTGTTACTTTTATGAAAGCAAGGTGATCAAATTTGCGCATCAGAAACTAGTCCAGAGAAATATTAAATAAATATTATAGTGTTAAAACACTAGTATTTATTTTCAACCCCCCCCCCCTGGGGACTAATTCGGAAATCTAACTCGGGACCTCCAGTACGGTATCTAAACACGGTAACCATTAAACTACGGAAGCGGACACATATGAACGGATAAGAAAAGAAATATTAGGTACCATGGAAGAGAGAAAGAGTATAGCAGCAATAGCTAGGCACTCGGGGTGCTTACTCGTATACGGAATGGCTCGTGTAAGCTTTGTGCGATTTCCTTGAGTGATAATGTTAAAAAAGTAATTAGATGAAAATTTAAACATCACATAAAATTTTGATATTAACACAATACTGATGCCAAACCATGATTGATCTAAATACTCATCTTATAAAATGCTCGTTTTAATATGATCCAATTACTTTGGGAACGATCCGATAAACTTTAAAACAAGAAACACGGATAATGGATTACGGGGTCGTAAAATTGATCGTGTAATTTTCTACCCTCAGTCATTAATCTTTGTATTATGTACCATCGTATCTTACCTCACCAGACAAGTTGGTGTGAATAGTTGAGATATTGTACTCTCAAGTACAAGCGATAAGAAACAAAAAATGGTTCAATTTAATCGCTCTGCGTTTTTTCAGCATTATTTATCATTAAAATGGTATCTTTAAAAAGTGATCATTCAGACTCTTTCCACTTGCTACCTTCTTAAGTTTTAATTTTTTATATTTTATGTGTATATTTATGAGTATGTGTGTATATTTGTATAAATGTGTATGTGTGTTAGTGTGCGTGTGTGTGTGTTAGTGTGTGTGTGTGTGTGTGTGTGTGTTAGTGTGTGTGTGTGTGTGTGTGTGTGTGTGTGTGTGTGTGTGTGTGTGTGTGTGTGTGTGTGTGTGTGTGTGTGTGTGTATGTGTGTGTGTGTGTGTGTGTGTGTGTGTGTGTGTGTGTGTGTGTGTGTGTGTGTGTGTGTATGTGTGTGTGTGTGTGTGTGTGTGTGTGTGTGTGTGTGTGTGTGTGTGTGTGTGTGTGTGTGTGTGTTTGTTTGTGTGTGTGTGTGTGTATCGCATTAGAATATATATGGGGAACGAATTTTCCTAACATAGATCGCTAGAGAAGTAGCAAAATGAAGATATTTTAAACTGAAGCATAAATATAACATCCAAAATAAGATAAGTGTAGTTTTCAATCGTGAATAGAATTGTGAATGTGATAATTTTTAATATGATCACCTCAATTAGGTTGTAAGCCCTGTTGATGCAAGGATTTCCATTATCTTCTCCATCGATGTTGAGATATCATTTAAAAAATCCTGATTTTTTTTCTATGTTGTGGGTTAATTTTTCAGCATTCAACGTATTTTGAAAACAAAAATCTGCTTTTAAGATTAAGTATTTTTTCCTTATTTAAATACAAATGGTTTAAAATTATAACCTTTGGCCTATAAAAACTCAGTTCAGGGTATAATTGGTACAATTTTAGACGAATAGAGAACATTTGAACCAGGTTGGTTCAAGGTAAAATTTTTAGAATTTCCCACCCTATTACTCTTACTTGGTGAAGCGATCTACCTAGAATATATCGTAATAAGACGGGGTGAAATTTATTGGGGTCCAGTTTATTGAGGAAATAAATAAAAGAAAGGATCCGTTACTAAAATTTAACTGCCCACAAACCCAACAAATTTAGACTGATAATATACTCGTACCAGTTTAAATTTATTACCAAATTAATATTACAGAATGAAAGCTTCAGTTAATTTTTGATGAGATGATAAATATGTAGTTAACGATAATTTTAATGAAATTTATGCGATTACCTCATTTCAAAAGGGTTATAATCATCATAAAACTGATTAAGTACGAAGAATCAACAGAATTTTTTTTTATTCAATCACGCGTTTTCTGTCATACAGTCATATGGTTTTACAGAATAACTTAACAGATCCGGGCATCAGAGCAATTGAGTTCAAATCCTGCTTTACTACAATCAGTTTTTCCTACAATGTTGTGATATTACCATATTATCATGTGTATTTTTCTGTCTCGATTTTTAAATATATAAATTAAAAATACCATTAAAATTACAGCATTATTTAAAGAAAGATTAAATATTTTTTAAGGTTAAAAAAATATTAAATTAATCTTAAACTTTCTTTGTCTGAAAACAGATATTGTTATTAAAAATTTAGGGAGACAGGTTGAAAAATATAGGGTAAAAATTATGCTTATGTAAAAATTACGTTATTAACTGTCATAAGAAAAAAAGTAAAAATCTCGTTGTATTTTTTAAAAATTCATTTTTAACCATTTTATTCAAATGTAAATAACGTACGTCATAAACAAAGGCTTAAACAAAATAATAATTTAAAAAAATGGTACAAAATCAATAAATAAGACAACATTTAGAACAAAAAGGGACCTTAAGTTTTAATTAACTCAATTAAACAGAAAATTGATTTCCGTTTCGTTTCTAGAACATTGAACAAAATTAATGAGAGTTCTACCCCTTTCGAATATAACGACATTTTTTTTCAAATCGTGTGAAACCATTGTGGCGTGAATGTAACCCTTAAAAGAAGACAAATTAGCCTTTTATCATAATGGCTATCATTACCACACGTAACACGTTTTGGTAAAAGGATTTGAGTCGCATTTGCCCAATAATTACGAGAAAGCCAATTTAAATACTTTAAAAATACAAGCGGTTCTCGAGATTTACTTTTCATTTAAATTTGAATTTATTTTTTACAGTAAAACATCTGGAATCTTCTCATCCCGTTGTATTTTAAACTCATTTTAGCTTTTGTTTTTTTACAATTTAAATATACATCATAACTGCTAAGAATTTAATTTTTTCGTTCAATTTCTGATTTTGTAAAAAACCAAACACGTGTTACTTTTTTTGTTGTAAAAAAATAATTCCTAGATTTTCTTATCGTTTGCGTTTTTAGGTTTTTTTATGTTAATTTAAACAGTTTTATAAATAAATTCTATCAAAAATAGAATTTTTCACCATGTGAATGTATTAATATATGTTAATGCAAATATTTCCTTCTTCTTGGGATGAAAAAATGATAAAAAATCATGCGGTTTAACAAATTTAAGAGGGAAATGTAGTTCGAAATAGAAGCAGAAGATGACCGAGACATGAACAAGTATTTCAAATACCTGAAAGTTTTCTGGTCGTGAGTTGAGATATATATATATGAGGAGATGCGAGAATTGGGATGAGGCGAGGAATATTTGCAATGACAGTGTGGTGTGGCGTTCTAGTCTTGTCTGAATACTCTGAATACCACTGCGTGGAAGCAGTATGATGGTTAGTAAGTTAGTTTGTTAAAAAAAGCTTTAAAAAATATATGGTCTAAAGGATTATGCTTTAAAGCTTTAAAATAATAATTGACCTCTAACCTCTAATCTTAAATCAAATAACCTTGGTAGATATTTTTAGAAATAGGATAATTAAAATCTAAAAGATTTATCAAGTATTAATGGCGTAAAATTAAAAATTATTCCAATTTTTTTAAAAGTTTTCCTTGGTAAATACGATTATGTCTAAATTTTAATTGAATAAAGATAGATATTTGATGTGACTGACAAATTAATTAATCAAATAACATTTTCATTAATGTCATGTTTTACTGCGATAATATTGTTACATATGATAAAATGACCGTTTTCCTTGGAACAATATTTGGGAAATGCGAAAATAAAATTTAGTGGCAGTATGCTGTCCTGAATTTCATTGTAAAGAGTATACACGAGAATGGTTTCAGCCATGAGATTTTTCTGAAACCGGAAGTACACGGGTCACGATTATGTGTACGGTGTACGAAAAATATCCGGCCATAACTGTTGCCAGAATACAAACGTCGTAATTGTTTAAAAAAATATATTACGAATCTACAATCTATAACAGATTATTAAAATGTTATTCAACCTTTTTAAAACCGTAAATAAATAACGCCGTAGTGTTCATCAAGCCAAGTGTTTGTTGTTAATATTAAAGGTGTAAATTTTTTTGTCGTTTTTGTTTTGTTTAATAAATTATCATTTAATTAACAAAGATTAAATCGATTCCCAGGAGTATCAAAATAAATATAAACTTGTAATTTTTTACTTTTATATTTATTTAAAATTACCATGGAATGTCACCTGAAGCATTAGACTTATCAGAATACCTTCATAAAATTTTCGATAAAGTAAATATAAGAAGAAGATGAAAAATATTATAATTTTATTTAAATATAAAAAAAAACTTGTGCAAGCCCCCTTTTTGAGTTTATTAATGTAAACATGACTGTCAGGTGTAAATACGAACTGTTTGTATTTTCGCCTGTTAATGAGAACATCTGTTGTTCTCGAAACTAGTTTTGTTTCCATTAATAAACTCAAAATGTGGTATTTTACAATTGTTTTATTTTTATATTTAAATCATATTGTTTTTCCATAAAGTTAATGCCAATTCAACAAACGATTTAACATTTTTGTGAGGTCAAGGGGTCTGGCATCCCTTATGTCACTGCGACTATATTAGGTCTATTGTGACCAAATAATATAACACACTCGTATGTTATTTGGTAAATTAAATGGATTTTTTTCAGATGAAAGACATAATTGCATCTACACCCAGTATTTCTATATCTCGAACTCTTGAAACTAGGACAACGACCCTCTCTGTTGAACATAACCCCTAACCCCCAAGCGCCTAAGGGATGCGAAGGCAAGTTGGTATTGCATTATACGTTACACCAACCAACATGCTAGTACCCCTTCTGTACAGAAAATCTTTTTAATGTGTTCTTATTTCTTTGTTTCAACTTTGTCATTGCATATGACAAAGTTGTTAAAATAAAGTTTATAAACAACAGAAAACTCTTGCTTTTCTGTCACTTTACAAAAACATCTTTGTTTTTATAGTTCCTCGGCTAATTTTGCAATGAATTAAAAAATATAAATTTTCTTTTCTGGAAATAAATTAAATTTTTGTTCCTTATCTTCATTCTTGATCGTTTATTAAATGAAATCGAAGCGATCAGTGCCTCGTTTAAAGTACCAATTTTAATAGATTTATATTATCCACTGACACTTCGTGATGGAATTGCATTTTTAATTTATTATTAGATTAAAACCAATATTTTTAGCTTTTCCACTTTTTTATTTGACCAGCGACCGGGTTTCGTCGTTACCGACATCATCAGACTGGTGATGTCGGGAACGACGAAACCCGGTCGCTGGACAAATAAAAAAGTGGAAAAGCTAAAAATATTGGTTTTAATCTAATAATAAATTACCAATTTTAAGACATTTGACATTTGACAAGTGACATTTAATACATATGGAAATGAATGAACGTCATTTTTTTAAAGTCCATGGGATTCGAATCTATGACATCCAACATGGTAGCCAAACATGCTAACCACTACATTACGGAGGTACATATATAAAATAAAAATGTGAGCAAATGAGTGAGTGTCGGGTTGTGGTTCGGTTGTTAGTGTCGCGGACTCTTAAGTCAGAGTTTTTTTATTTGAACCCCTCTACTGCAATTTGATACCTATTTCTAAGAATGAGTTACTTAGGCTCACAGAAATAGCATGAAATAAAAAAAGTGAAAATAATAATAACAAACAAAAAAAAAATGTGACAAAAATATGCCCAAATGTGACACTACCAAACAAATTGACAAAATTCTTATAAAAAAGGTCAAATTTATTCAATAAAATACGATGAAATCATATATTACGGTGTATTACCTTATATTTATCATTAAAATCGACTTAAATTGATCAAAAAAAATATTTGTAAGGATTTTTTTTCGTTTTCGTCATTCACTAAAAAAAATCAAATAACTTTTCTTTCTATTCATCATATTTTTCCGCTGCTTTTACAATTTGTAAGGAATACCTTCCCCATTTATTTCGCGTAATCACTACGCTAAAACGGAAACGACTTCCTGCTTTATTCACTATTTTTGTGAAGATATAACAAAGAAACAAGGAGAAAACTCCCGAGATATTGAATAATATCCGTAATTAAAAAAGTTTTTTTCAAAAATTTAATTTAATAATTTAAAAGAAAAATTAAGGGGATGAAATAAAGCTATTTAAAGCTGCTGGTGAGAAATTGGTGAAGTTAAATTATAATATAAATAAAGATAATTATATTCAAATCGAAATGTGAAATAAATTATAACTTATGTCACGTGAGGTTACATATTATGTCTCTTCGAGAAACTATCATATGTAGATATATCGAAAAAGAAAAGGCGGTCAGTGAGTGACGATCAAGTATGCCAAATACTTGAAAGTGGTCAGGTTGGGAGTCATAACAATCGGCGGGTATGCATGAACGTGGAAGAGGCGAAGAATGTTTGCAAAGACAGAGTGGTGTGGCGTTCTATTCTCTCTGCCTACCGATGCGGGGAAGCGGCGTGATGGTTAGTTAGTTAGTTTTTAAATCAAAAACTTTTTGTTCAGAAATACATACATTGTCAAAAATTTTACAGGAATCAATATTTTCAATATTATTCAGTTTTAATGATTTAATGTATTAAAAACATAATATACATACATGTTTATCAATTTATAAATTCAGAAAAAGAAATAGAAGATATTTTGCTGTCTCAACAAAAACGAAGAAGTTGTTGAGATTTAAAATGAAGATCTAAGTATTTATCTAGGGGCTTATTGACACGACATTCGCTAATTTAAGTGATCAGATAATATTTTTGAAATACATGATATGTGCGATAAACATTAAAGGTATAAGTATATATGTAAACATTAAACGATATTTTTTTACTTATTTATTTATTTGGCGTTTAATTTGTAGACCTCCATTTAAATTTATGAATTAGTTTTTAAATCAAACACAGATTTTTGAGTTGTATTTTATTAAAAAAACACTTGAAATTAATATTGTGACAATTGTTTTGCATAGTTATGGTATTTTTGAACGATGTGAAGACCCTTCAGTCCATTTAATCTTCACATTTGTTAGAAAATAACATAACTAGGTGAAACAATTGGCACAGTATATATTTATATGCGTTTTTAAAAAAAAAATAAAATACGACTTAGTGGACTCAAAAAATCTGTATTTAATTTAAAAATTAATTCAAAGATATTTTTTACAGTGACCTTAGAGTACGAAATTACGACTTTATCTATTTTGCTGCTGCGAATCTAGAACCTTATTAATGGTGGTTAAATGTACTAACACATGAAGGCAGTAGAATTTATTTGATACAAATACTCTATTTTAATAATACTCAATTTTATTTATTGTTTCGGCATTAACTTTGTGGTAAGACATGTTACAATGTTTAAAGAAAACACTTCGTTTTTTACCACTTGAGTTTTATCATAGACTACATGTTTCAGAAGTTAAACTTCCATCATTCAGGTCTGTATAATAACTAAAATACTCAATTAATTTGTCCCAAAATTTCATAGTTTTCCCTTTATTTGTAAATCAACAGACTATACCAACTGAACATTCTTAATATTTACTAAAGAAAATTAGTACACGATTGGTGTTAAGACCTAAACACACTTTTCTCTGGAACTAAAAAAAACCTTTCACTTTCGAGAGCTTTCACGAAATGTTTCATAATTCCGAAGATCCAAGGAAGAAGACTCTCAGAGTCCTCGGGGATCGTAATACTTTCCAAATCCCATTCATCTTAGTCATAATCTTTCAACCTAGGAAGAAAAAATATATTCTACCAGCCATTAAAAAAGGCAATAACTTCGATAAGAAAAAACTTATCCCAAAACTCCCAAGTTTCAAAACCTTTTAAGGTTTTGAAACTTGGACCAATTCCTTCAGGACATATCGGTTCCACTTCTAAATATTGTATTTTTTTGGAACAATATTCTTAATGTGAAAAAAACATTGTTTTCATCATATATCAATTATATTGAATAAAATATAGGTGCATTCATTAAAAGGTTAATTATATTATATATATATATATATATATATATATATATATATATATATATATATATATATATAAATATATATATATATATATATATATATATATATATATATATATATATATATATATATATATATATATATATATATATATATATATATATATATATATATATATATATATATATATATATATATATATATATATATATATATATATATATATATATATATATATATATATATATATATATATATATATATATATATATATATATATATATATAAATATATATATATATATATATATATATATATATAAATATATATATATATATATATCTATATATATATATATATATATATATATATATATATATATATATATATATATATATATATATATATATATATATATATTTATATATATATAAATATATATATATAAATATATAAATATATATATATATATATATATATATATATATATATATATATATATATATATATATATATATATATATATATATATATATATAATATATATATATATATATATATATATATATAAATATATAAATATATATATATATATATATATATATATATATATATATATATATATATATATATATATATATATATATATTTATATATATATATATATATATATATATATATATATATATATATATATATATATATATTATATATATATATATATATATATATATATATATATATATATATATATATATATATATATATATATATTTATATATTTATATATATATATATATTTTATATATATATATATATATATATATATATATATATATATTTATATATATATATATATATATATATATATATATATATATATATATATATATATATATATATATATATATATTTATATATTTATATATATATATTTATATATATATAAAA